>NC_061090.1:69371927-69379427 GCF_015104395.2 Macrobrachium nipponense | reverse complement strand
AATAATAATAATAGTAATAATAATAATATAATAATAATAATAATAATAATAATAATAAGCTTTATTTCCAATATCTACATTGGCTATTCTGTATCTTACAAAGGATAAAATGTATTTCAATGTATGATTGACAATTTTGATAACTACTTTACAGTTTCTTACATACAACAAACCTGATTGAACATCTTAAACATACAAAATAAAACGTAGCCCTGCAATACATAGTATAATATTATGCATAATTTTACTTACATGTGTAAATAGACATCATTATGATTTACAAAGTGAGAGAGAGAGAGAGAGAGAGAGAGAGAGAGAGAGAGAGCCGAACGGCTACTTCTATTGTTAAAAAATACACAAAAGGAAAATAGAAAGAAAGATAGTGATACCATTCCTACGTCATACGATTAAAGAGAGAGAGAGAGAGAGAGAGAGAGAGAGAGAGAGAGAGAGAGAGAGCCAAACTGCTATTTCTATTATTGGAAAATCCGGAAAATAGCAAGAAAATAGTGATACCATTCCTACACCTTACGATTAAAGAGAGAGAGAGAGAGAGAGAGAGAGAGAGAGAGAGAGAGAGAGAGACTGCCATTTCTGCTGGCACTCTTTCTATGCTGTCATATTAGAACCGACCCGAATGCCTACTCACACTCGCGCTCTTGAAACCGGCAAAGCGTGAAAACAAAACTACACCAACTGTATATATATATATATATATATTTTTTTTTTTCCTCACTTCCTTATTCTTTTGCTTCTGCAGTACGTAGGGAACGTTCTCAATGGAAGAGGCGCGAGAGAGGAAAATGGGAGAGGGAAGCAGGGCATAAAAGGACACCCCCAATCCATTGTTTCTTTACATGACAAAGGTTTCAATGGATCTGTGAGTGCTGGTGTCTCTCTACTAAGGGGAGGGAGAAAGGCTTTATTTAAATATTGGTTAAATTATTTTCTTTTATATTTTCATTAGAATTAGGTGTTGGACATTATCATCTTATTATTATTATTATTATTATTATTTTTATTTTTATTATTATTATTATTATTATTTTGGTAGAAGACCCTCTTTTAGGCAAATACTGTTAAAAAGAATGGCAGAATAAGCGAGTTGATTTTATATATTGATTTTTCTATTTTCCTTATAATTCGCTTCTCAGGCTCAGAGATGTTTCTGAGTAACTGACCAATATTCATATTGGGAATTTTCAAAAATCATAAATGCTGAAGGTATTCTTTTATTGGAACAGGATATCAGGTCCAGGTCAAGCAGGGGTCGTCGTCAGTGCTGGTATTATTCCGTAGGCGTAGTTCAGTTCGGTGCCGGGTTAAGTCCTTTCGGTCTTGCTGGTTTAAGGGCTGGTATTGGTGCTGGTATAGCTGGTTTATCTGGTATTACGTAACGTTTCGACCTTCTCGCAGGTCATCCTCGGACGAGTCGTTTGAAGAGACTGTAGCAAGGAAGTCTGTGGGGCGGTATTTATAGCGGCTCGACCTAGAGTTGCATTCTCATTGGTCGGGCCGGTCTTGGACGAAGTCGTGGATCTCGCCTCGAAGGTCTCGGGGATTCTCTCGTGCGAGCGCCACAGTAGTGTGCCCGGGGATGAACGACAGGAATTCCGTCCGTAGCAGGAATCCTGTCATCCCGTGGGGGCTCCTGATCATCTGGTATTGTCGGGGGGGGTCTTTCGCTGCTCTCCGGGCGGCGATGGGAAGGAGAAACGTTTCTTGGGTGATGTTAAGATTTGGTTTCTCCTTGCCTATATGGAGGGCTTCTAAGATGCGCAGACGTCGGGGATCCGTTGTCTGGTCTATTATTTCGATATTAGGAATAATATCATTTCTCTTTATCCGTTTGTTATGAGCAGTCCTGGCGTGGTTGAAGATGGCTCCTTCTTGAGCGTGGCAGGAGATTCGCTTGGAGAAACGCATGGAGGTCATACCGACGTATTTGCCGAGGCATCCTCGGACGGGGCATGTGTAACGGTAGACCACACTCGTCTTCTTCAAGGGATCCTGCAAGGGCGCCGAAGGGTTGTTTCTCATCACCAGGCTGCTTGTCTTCTTAGGAGTCCATCACTTTTCTTACTATGTGTTACTATGTATTATTATCATTATTATTATTATTATTATTATTATTATTATTACTGCATGTTTATGGAAGTAATTGCTGCCTCAGCTGCATAATTTTATATAGGCTCTTCTCTATTTTCCTGAATATTGTTTCTCATTGTTGAGACACGCCAACCTTCGTTGCGTTACTCACTAGTTTAAGCAATAATTAAGGAAAATCGAGAACTTATATAAAGAAATTAATGCAGCTGAGGCAGGCAATTACTTTAATAAAAACCTATTATTATTATTATTATTTTTATTATTGAAAAAGAAACCCACAAATTCAATTTGTAACTTGTTTACTTCTAAGTATTTACATTTAGTTTTTACTCCACACTCGAGTACTTTCAGGCCCTTCTGTGGCCCATTCTCAAGAGATGTTTGGGATGTTAGCCTGGGTCAAGGCCCAGCAGTCTTCTGGGTTTCTTTTGTGGGTTTCTTTTTTCAATCTTCAGAAGAAAACTGAAAGAAGTTTTTGTTTGGTTTATTATTATTATTATTATTATTATTATTATTATTATTATTATTATTATTATTATTATTATTATTATTATTATTATTATTATTATATGCTGTCAATACCAGTATACCTGAATGACACAAGAATCTTTTTTTCCTAAAAGATCAACTTCAGGATTTTTTTTTTTTAAAATTCCCAATTTGAATATTAGCCAGTTACTCAGAAACATCGCTTAAGTTGATGATAAGAAAATAGAGAGAACAATATTATTATTATTATTGTTATTATATTATTTTTTTTTTTTTGCTCTATCACAGTCCTCCAATTCGACTGGGTGGTATTTATAGTGTGGGGTTCCGGGTTGCATCCGCCTCCTTAGGAGTCATCACTTTTCTTACTATGTGTGCCGTTTCTATAGGATCACACTCTTCTGCATGAGTCCTGGAGCTACTTCAGCGTCTAGTTTTTCTAGATTCCTTTTCAGGGATCTTGGGATCGTGCCTAGTGCTCCTATGATTATGGGTACGATTTCCACTGGCATATCCCATATCCTTCTTATTTCTATTTTCAGATCTTGATACTTATCCATTTTTTCCCTCTCTTTCTCTTCAACTCTGGTGTCCCATGGTATTGCGACATCAATGAGTGATACTTTCTTCTTGACTTTGTTAATCAACGTCACGTCTGGTCTGTTTGCACGTTTCACCCTATCCGTTCTGATACCATAGTCCCAGAGGATCTTTGCCTGATCGTTTTCTATCACTCCTTCAGGTTGGTGCTCGTACCACTTATTACTGCAAGGTAGCTGATGTTTCTTGCACAGGCTCCAGTGGAGGGCTTTTGCCACTGAATCATGCCTCTTTTTGTACTGGTTCTGTGCAAGTGCCGGGCATTCACTTGCTATGTGGTTTATGGTTTCATTTTTCGTATTGCACTTCCTACATATGGGAGAGATGTTATTTCCATCTATAGTTCTTTGAACATATCTGGTTCTTAGGGCCTGATCTTGTACCGCTGTTATCATTCCTTCAGTTTCTTCTTTAGCTCTCCCCTCTGTAGCCATTGCCAATTGTCATCGCTGGCTAGTTCCTTAGTCTGTCTCATGTATTGTCCGTGCATTGGTTTGTTGTGCCAGTCCTCTGTTCTGTCTGTCTTTCTCCTGTCTCTGTATATTTCTGGGTCTTCGTCTACTTTTATTAGTCCTTCTTCCATGCACTCTTTAGCCACTCGTCTTCACTGGTTTTCAGATATTGCCCCAGTGCTCTGTTTTCGATGTTGACGCAGTCCTCTATACATAGTAGTCCTCTCCCTCCTTCCTTTCGTGTAATGTATAGTCTGTCCGTATTTGCTCTTGGGTGTAGTGCTTTGTGTATTGTCATATGTTTCCTGGTTTTCTGATCTATGCTGCGGAGTTCTGCCTTCGTCCATTTCCACTATTCCTGCGCTGTATCTGATTACTGGCACTGCCCATGTGTTTATGGCTTTTATCATATTTCCGGCATTGAGTTTTGACTTGAGTATCGCCTTGAGTCTCTGCATATATTCTTTCCTGATCGTGTCCTTCATCTCTTGGTGTTTTATATCCCCTCCTTCCATTATTCCCAGGTATTTGTATCCTGTCTCATCTATGTGTTTGATGCTGCTCCCATCTGGTAGCTTATCCCTTCAGTTCTCCGTTACTTTGCCTTTTGTATGTTGACTAAGGCACATTTTTCTATTCCAAACTCCATCCTGATGTCCCCAGATACAATCCTTACAGTCTGGATTAGGGTATCTATTTCCTTGATGCTCTTACCATACAGCTTGATGTCGTCCATGAACATCAGATGGTTGATTCTGTTGCCTCTTTTCTTGAGTTGGTACCGGCATCCATCTTCTGTAGTACTTTTGTCATGGGAATCATGGCTACTACGTAGAGTAGTGGGGACAGTGAGCCGGCCTGGAAGATCCCTCTCCTGATATTAACCTCTGCTAGTCTTATTCCAGAGCTTGTAAGTATTGTATTCCAGTTGCGCATTGTATTTTTTGAGGAAGCTGATTGGTGTTTTCCTCTGCCCCATATATTTTCAGGCATTCTATTAGCCATGTGTGTGGTATCATGTCGAAGGCTTTCTTATAGTCTATCCATGCCATGCTTAGCTTGGTTTTCCTTCTCTTACTGTTCTTCATTACCATTTTGTCTATCAGGAGCTGGTCTTTTGTACCCCTAGGTAGTTGTATAGCCTTTCACTGATGATACCTGTTAGTAACTTCCACATTATTGGTAGGCAGGTGATAGGCCTGTAGTTACTGGCTATATTTCCCTTACTCTTGTCTTTTTGTACTAAGGATGTTCTTCCTGTGGTCATCCATTTGGGTGCTTGGTGATTTGAGATACAATGCTGGAGTTGTTCTGCTATTCGTGGGTGTAGGGCCTTGAAGTTTTTGAGCCAGTATCCATGGACTTCATCGGGACCTGGGCCTTTCCAGTTTGGCATTTTCTTTAGTTGGTGTCTGACTGTGTCTGTCGTGATCTCTGTGAATCTTTGTTTTTATTCTCCCTTTTTCTTCTTCCTTGACTTCCTGGAGCCATGTTGCATGTTTGTTGTGTGATACCGGATTGCTCCATGTGTTTTCCAGAGTCTCTTTACTTGGTTCGGCTTCAGGAATTTCTGGTTGGTTGTCTTCCCCTCCTAGTTGGCTGTATAGTCTTTTCTGGTTGGTTCCGAATAGTTTGTTCTGTTGGTATCCCTTATTCCTGTTCATGTACCGTTGGATCTTATGTGCTTTGGCCTAAGCCTCTGTTTTACATCTTCTATTGTGTTGTTTAGTCCCCTCTCTTGTACTTTGTATTTCTCGTTGAGTTCCTCCCTTGTTTTCTTGCTTCTTAGCCTTTTTTCTGCCATCTCTTTCAGTTTACTCAAGTCAGATCTCATCACCATGATTTGCTTTTCCAGGCGCCTTTTCCAAGGAGATTGCTGTTTTGGTTTCTGTTGGGTTGGTTTGTGCTGGTGGTGTTGGTGTTCGAATCCCATCAGTTCTGCTACTAATCTTTGCTCCTGCATATGTCAAGTTATTTGTTTCTGTGATACTGGTGGTGTGTATTATGCCCATTATTTCATTGACCTCACTAGTTTTCTCCCTTAAGTTTCTTGGTGTTGTAGGCTTTCATGGAGGGAGGGGTCTTTGAATCTTTGTTTCATCTCTGTATCTGGCTCCATCCATTGTCCCTATCTTTTCTACCCCTTCCGTCCTCTCTGTTACTTCGTCTGTGTTTCTTCGTGTTATTATTATTATTATTATTATTATTATTATTATTATTATTATTATTATTAGTTATTATTATTATTATTATTATTATTATGCTGAAAATAATGACAGTTTTCAACGATTTAATCTTATACAGTGTCTTTCAATTGCAATATTCGTATTTGTCTCAATTAGGATATTTGTCAAAAATATTTTATCAAAAATATCTAATTATATTTTTATCATATATTTTTATTATACATTTTATTTTATTATTTATATTTTTGCTTTAATTATTGTTATTTTTTTTTGTCTATCACAGTCTTCCAATTCGACTGGGTGGTATTTATAGTAAGGGGTTCTGGGTTGCATCCTACCTCCTTGGGAGTCCATCACTTTCCTTATTATGTGCGCCGTTTCTAGGATCACACTCTTCTTCATGAGTCCTGGAGCTACTGTAGCCTCTAGTTTTTCCAGATTCCTTTCCAGGGATCTTGGGATCATGCCTATTTATTATTATTATTATTATTATTATTATTATTATTATTATTATTATTATTATTATTATTATTATTATTATTATTATTATTATTATTATTATTTTTTATTTTATTTATTTTTTGTTGCTCTATCACAGTCCTCTAATTCGACTGGGTGGTATTTGTAGTGTGGGGTTCCGTGTTGCATCCTGCCTCCTTAGGAGTCCATCACTCTACTTACTTTGTGCGCCGTTTCTAGGATCACACTCTTCTGCATGAGTCTTGGGATCGTGCCTAGTGCTCCTATGATTATGGGTACGATTTCCACTGTCATATCCCATATCCTTCTTATTTCTATTTTCAGATCTTGATACTTAACCATTTTTTCCCTTTTTTCCCTCTCTCTCTTCAACTCTGGTGTTCCATGGTATTGCGACATCAATGAGTGATACTTTCTTCTTAACTTTGTCAATCAACGTCACGTCTGGTCTATTTGCACGTATCACCCTATCTGTTCGATACCATAGTCCCAGAGGATCTTTGCCTGATCGTTTTCTATCACTCCTTCAGGTTGGTGTTCGAACCCCTTATTACTGCAAGGTAGCTGATGTTTCTTGCACAGGCTCCAGTGGAGGGCTTTTTGCCACTGAATCATGCCTCTTCTTGTACTGGTTCTGTACAAGTGCTGGGCATTCCGGGCCTTGGCTATGTGGTTTATGGTTTCATTTTTCGTATGCACTTCCTACATATGGGAGAGATGTTATTTCGTCTATCGTTCTTTGAAACATATCTGGTTCTTAGGGCCTGATCTTGTGCCGCTGTTATCATTCCTTCAGTTTCCTTCTTTAGCTCTCCCCTCTGTAGCCATTGCCATGTGTCATCGCTGGCTAGTTTCTGTAGTCTGTCTCATGTATTGTCCGTGCATTGGTTTGTTGTGCCAGTCCTCTGTTTCTGTCTGTCTTTCTCCTGTCTCTGTATATTTCTGGGTCTTCGTCTACTTTTATTAGTCCTTCTTCCCATGCACTCTTTAGCCACTCGTCTTCACTGGTTTTCAGATATTGCCCCAGTTCTCTGTTCTCGGTGTTGACGCAGTCCTCTATACTTAGTAGTCCTCTACCTCCTTCTTTTCGTGTTATGTATAGTCTGTCCGTATTTGCTCTTGGGTGTAGTGCTTTGTATATTGGCATATGTTTCCTGGTTTTCTGATCTATGCTGCGGAGTTCT
>NC_061090.1:69359427-69364427 GCF_015104395.2 Macrobrachium nipponense | reverse complement strand
TCATTCTTGCTCTCTTGGATATAATCTGTACTTTTT
Organism: Macrobrachium nipponense; assembly: GCF_015104395.2. Lineage (NCBI taxonomy): Eukaryota > Metazoa > Arthropoda > Malacostraca > Decapoda > Palaemonidae > Macrobrachium > Macrobrachium nipponense. The sequence goes on along the minus strand of NC_061090.1, from coordinate 69,364,391 downwards.
GAAAAATCGGGGTTCATCCACAAATTCATTCCCGAAAAAAGCTGTGTTAAGTAAAAATAGTTATTAACCACAAATAACTCAATATGTTATTGCACAGGCAATTAAAATTTTTATATCGTGCAAATGATGCTGATGTGTTGGGAGATGTTTCAGCCTCGCAGCAAAGAAATGCATTTACGAACTGCTTTGTAATGGGAGCATAAAAGCCAGAAAATCTTTTGAGCTGACATGCTACTTTAACCTTGATAAAGATTTATGTTTAAAGACGGTAGCTTGTAAACAGCAACTAGCATTCGATCCATATCAACGTCAAAGTAATCAAAGTGTGAAATCCGTTACGTAAGCCAGTATCCAGTCAGTGTTGCGCTTTCCTGCTCGAAGTTCTAGGGCTCCTCCACATCATAGAAAACGCTCTTGCGGATGCAACTAGATTTGCTCAGCCTACCTTAGCCTTAGCAACATTGGCTGCCATTGACGTCAACTAACATTAAACGCTTTGGAATACAAACATGAGTTTGTAGAAGCTAAAAATAATTGCATTCGCCACTTACAATGATACAATAATATCCCCGTTCAATGAAGGAAAAAGAGGTATATATTGTCGTCGTGATACATAGTACTACAATCAGAAATTCACATTCTATCTACCAGATCTCTATGAACGAATCCATCTGAGAAATTCCAATTACTTCGGACATATATCGTGTTTTTAAGTATCTGAACAGTTTTGTATTGCAGTTTTAACTAATATGATATATTTTGCAGTGTATTTTCATATTCTAGATTAAATTTAGCGATATTATATCTTTTCAGTAAAAACAAATAGGAAATTCGATGAACGAAAGCTAATGAAAACTATATCTTCAGTTTTCTTGTTCGAGTGTACCATAATCATAGGGACATTAGGCACGATTCCAAGATCCCTGAAAAGGAAACCATGGAAAAACTAGATGCTGAAATAACTCCAGGACTCATGCAGGAGGAGTGCTTCTAGAAAAAGAGCAAATATTGAGATAAGTGATGGACTCAAAGGAGGCTACATGCAACCCGGAAACCCACACTATAAAAATCACCAGTCGAATAGGTTGATGAGATAGAATAATAATAATAATAATAATAATAATAATAATAATAATAATAATAATAATAATAATAATAATAATAATAATAATAATAAGAGATGAAGGACACGATCAGGAAAGAATATATCCAGAGACTCAAGGCGATACTCAAGTCAAAACTCAATGGCGGAAATGTGATAAAAGCCATAAACACATGGGCAGTGCCAGTAATCAGATACAGGGCAGGAATAGTCGAAGGGTGGACGAAGGCAGAACTCTGCAGCATAGATCAGAAAACCAGGAAACATATGACAATACACAAAGCACTACACCCAAGAGCAAATACGGGACAGACTATACATAACACGAAAGGAAGGAGGGAGAGGAACTACTAAGCATAGAGGACTGCGTCAACATCGAAAATAGAGCACTAGGGCAATATCTGAAAAAACAGTGAAGACGAGTGGCTAAAGAGTGCAAGGTAAGAAGGACTAATAAAAGTAGACGAAGACCCAGAAAATATACAGAGCAAGGGAAGAAGGACTAATAAAAGTAGCGAAGACCAGAAAATATACAGAGACACGGAGAAAGACAGACAGAACAGAAGACTGGCACAACAAACCAATGCACGGACAATACATGAGACAGACTAAACAACTAGCCAGCAATGACAATTGGCAATGGATACAGAGGGGAGAGCTAAAGAAAGAAACTGAAGGAATGATAACCGCGGCACAAGATCAGGCCCTAAGAACCAGATATGTTCAAAGAACGATAGACGGAAAATAACATCTCTCCCATATGTAGGAAGTGCAATACGAAAAATGAAAACCATAAACCACATAGCAAGTGAATGCCCGGCAATTGCACAGAACCAGTACAAAAAGAGGCATGATTCAGTGGCAAAAAGCCCTCCACTGGAGCCTGTGCAAGAAACATCAGCTACCTTGCAGAAATAAGTGGTACGAGCACCAACCTGAAGGAGTGATAGAAAACGATCAGGCAAAGATCCTCTGGGACTATGGTATCAGAACGGATAGGGTGATACGTGCAAACAGACCAGACGTGACGTTGATTGACAAAGTCAAGAAGAAAGTATCACTCATTGATGTCGCAATACCATGGGATACCAGAGTTGAAGAGAAAGAGAGGGAAAAAATGGATAAGTATCAAGATCTGAAAATAGAAATAAGAAAGGATATAGGATATGCCAGTGGAAAATCGTACCCATAATCATAGGAACACTAGGCAACGATCCCAAGATCCCTGAAAAGGAATCTAGAAAAACTAGAGGCTGAAGTAGCTCCAAGACTCATGCAGAAGAGATGTGATCCTAGAAACAGCCACACATAGTAAGAAAAGTGATGGACTCCTAAGGAGGCAGGATGCAACCCGGAACCCCACACTATAAAAACCAACCAGTCGAATTGGAGGACAGTAATAGAGCAAAAAAAAAAAAAAAAATAATAATAATAACAATAAAATACAAATAAATAATAATTAATAATATAATAACAATAATAATGATAGGAATCAAGAAGACTCTGTTTCAAGCATGTTTTGTTTAAAAAAAGGGAAAAAAGGGTGGCTGAGTTTTGCGAATTAGTTTTGTATTGAGTTTTTTTATTTTTTAAAAATTGGTCTTTATTCCACTTCGTTATTGGTCATTATAAGATCAATTAACGCAGCCGTCCTTTTCAGCAAATAATAAAATAATAATAATAATAATAATAATAATAATAATAATAATAATAATAATAATAATAATAATAATAATAATAATAATAATAATAATAATAATAGGAGAAGGAAAACCAACCTAAGCATGGCATGGATAGATATAAGAAAGCCTTCGACATGATACCACACACATGGCTGGTAGAATGCCTTAAAATATATGGGTGGGGGCAGAGGAAAACACCATCAGCTTCCTCAAAAATAAAAACGCTCAACTGGAATACAATACTTACAAGCTCTGGAATAAGACTAGCAGAGGTTAATATCAGGAGAGGGATCTTCCAGAGCGACTCACTGTCCCCACTACTCTTCGTATTAGCCATGGTTCCCATGACAAAAGTACTACAGAAGATGGATGCCGAGTACCAACTCAAGAAAAGAGGCAACAGAATCAACCATCTGATGTTCATGGACGACATCAAGCTGTATGGTAAGAGCATCAAGGAAATAGATACCCTAATCCAGACTGTAAGGATTGTATCTGGGGACATCAGGATGGAGTTTGGAATAGAAAAAATGCGCCTTAGTCAACATACAAAAAGGGCAAAGTAACGATAACTGATGGGATAAAGCTACCATGATGGGAGCAACATCAAACAACATAGATGAGACGGGATACAAATACCAGGGAATAATGGAAGGAGGTGATATAAACACCAAGAGATGAAGGACACGATCAGGAAAGAATATATGCAGAGACCAAGGCGATAACTCTAGTCAAAACTCAACGCCGGAAATATGATAAAAGCCATAAAACACATGGGCAGTGCCAGTAATTAGATACAGCGCAGGAAATAGTGGAATGGATGAAAACTCCAGGAAACATATGACAATAAACAAAGGATTACACCAAGAGCAAATACGGACCAGACTATACATAACACGAAAGGAAGGAGGAGAGGACTACTGAGTATAGAGGACTGCGTCAACATCTAGAACAGAGCACTGGGGCAATATATGAAAACCAGTGAAGACGAGTGGCTAAAGAGTGCATGGGAAGAAGGACTGATAAAAGTAGACGAAGACCCACAAATATACAGAGACAGGAGAATGACAAACAGAACAGAGGACTGGCACAACAAACCAATGCACCGACAATACATGAGACAGACTAAACAACTAGCCAGCGATGACACATGGCAATGGCTTACAGAGGGGAGAGCTCAAGAATGAACTGAAGGAACTGGATTAACAGCGGCACAAGATCAGGCCCAAGGACAGATATGTTCAAAGAACTATAGTCGGAAATAACATCCCTCCTATATGTAGGAAGTGCAATACGAAAAATGAAACCATAAATACACATAAGCAAGGCGAATGCCCCGGTACTTGCACAGAACCAGTACAAAAAGAAGCATGATTCAGTGGCAAAAGCCCTCCACTGGAGCCTGTACAAGAAACACCACCTACCTTGCGGTACGAGCACCAACCTGAGGGAGTGATAGAAAACGACCAGGCAAAGATCCTCTGGGACTATGGTATCTGAACAGATAGGGTGATACGTGCAAATAGACCTGACGTTGATTGACAAAGTCAAGAGGAAAGTATCACTTGTGATGTCGCAATACCATGGGACACCAGAGTTGAAGAGAAAGAGAGGGAAAAAATGGATAAGTATCAAGATCTGAAAATAGAAATAAGAAGGATATGGGATATGCCAGTGGAAATTGTACCTATAATCATAGGAGCACTAGGCACGATCCCAAGATCCCTGAAAAGGAATCTAGAAAAGCTAGACGCTGAAGTAGCTCCAGGACTCATGATGAAGAGTGTGATCCTAGAAACGGCGCACATAGTAAGAAAAGTGATGGACTCCTAAGGAGGCAGGATGCAACACGGAACCCACTCTATAAACACCACCCAGTCGAATTAGAGGACTCTGATAGAGCAAAAAAAAAAAAAATAATAATAATAATGATAAATTTTTTCACAAACCACCTTCAATCCAGGGAATATCCCGTACACCTATAATAATATATAAAGTAATAATAAAAAAATAAGCCAATTGACGCAGACTTAAGAGACTATTATCTAGACCAACGACATTGAACCAATAAATATTACTAATTGTTAAAACCTTGATATGTTTATAAGATTAACCTTTTTTTTTTCTCTCCGTAATTCTATCCGAAAGGATTACATGAAACTGAACAGACGAGTTTTCCC
>NC_061090.1:69346927-69351927 GCF_015104395.2 Macrobrachium nipponense | reverse complement strand
AAAGGCCTACTGAATTAATCTAGCTTTGAATGAGGAAATATGCAGAACTTAAGCAGCGCTTAACTAACTAACCTACCTACCTACCTACCTACCTACCTCCTCAGACTATCGATCCTTAACGATTGATGGTAGTCGGTGGTATCTATCTTGGCCTAATAATAATTTTACTCCAAGTAGGGATAAGAAGTATATGTGTGCGTTCTTCTTACAAGATCAAATCAAACCCGAGACTGTATTCTTCTTTATTCATTCAAGTATTATTTTTAAAAGTTTAAATAATAAGTAATCGCAAGTATACTAAGTCAAAATCATTTCTCTGTTCAAAATAGTCTTTTCAAAAAGGAAAATGATTACTAACTGAATAGTAGTAGAAGTACTCTTCATTCAAATACCTTTCTCTCGTGGAAATTTCCACCGCTGATATGATTAGTAAAAATATTCCTAGCCAAATATGTATAAATTCAATTGTGCTGTGTGGTCGGCACTAATAGATCCATACTCTGTAACTATATTGAAAATAACATTTTCAGTATTCCTAAAACCTTTTCATCTAATATGGTATAAATTTAAGCTGTGTGATTAGCACTGATGCAGAGAGGATTTTCTCTTACAGTGAATCTGGATAAATCTCTCTACACAGACTTGCTTGCTTGCTTTGCACTAAAGAAACACGAGCTGTCATAATGATGCAGCAGCAGTGCAGTAGTCCTATTTTGCTAGTATATCTAAAGTGTGTATAGGCTTGACATTGAAAAGGAAGGATGCTTGTTAAATTAACATCTTAATGATGATATCTCTAATCTATAACAACAACAATACTTCTCTGCTTCAATACTTCTTCTGCGCTATTTTGCAAGATTGATTATATATGTTACAGTAACAACGCACACATACTTATCCATACTTTTCGGGGTAAAATTAGGCAAAGATACCGGCTACCCTCACTAGGCTTCTATAGGAATCGTTAAGGATCGATAGTCTAGGTAGGTTAGTTAGTTAGTGGATACAGGCCAAGCAAGTCCTAATAAGTTTTCCATGAATTTTATATTTCCTCATTCAAAGCTAGATTAGTCTCTAAGAGTTTCCCAGAGCCCCTGCGACTATACTTGAACTTTTTTAAAATAACACTTGAATGGAGAATGTAGTTGAAAAGACTGAATTTGAGCGATAGGTATACTATATGATATATGAACCTAGAATAAAAGTTGACTCTGTTTTATTCGACATTTCTAACAACCTTTTCATAAACTTAGCCTATATGGTATTGTGTTAGAGACTTTCGACTTGTTGTTAAATAAAGGCGAATGATTGACTGACTATTCAACGTGCAATTATTATTACTATTATGAAAACAATTTTATAATCCGCACGATGCAGATGAGATTACTCCTTGCGACTATTTACAAATAACTTTTGAATGAAGAATACAGTTATTATTCTTTTGAAAAACCTGAATTTGATCGACGGGTATATGTAAACCTAGAATGAAAGTTGACTTTTTTTTATTCATTTCTAACAACCTTTTCATAAACTTAGCCTATATGGTATTGTGTTAGAGACTTTCGACTTGTTGTTAAATAAAGGTGAATGATTGACTGACTATTCAACTTGCAATTATTAACAATTTTATAATTGCAACGATGCAGACGAGATTACTCCTTGAGACTATTTAAACTTTTTAAAATGACTTTGAATGAAGAATGCAACCCCCCTTCTAGCACTGGTATTTCTAAAAAATTTTATACAAACAAAACATAAAACTCTATTAATATCCATTACTCTGATTAAGAATAAATCCAAAGGGGGAATATAATTGGTTGTCAATAGAGAACTGGTTTCCCCAATCCTTGAGACTACTTAAACTTTTTAAAATGACTTTTGAATAAAGAATAGTTATTAATATTTTTGAAAAAACTTATGATAGAGAAATGATTTTTACATATCTATATATATAGATATAACTCCTGAATAAAGAATGCAGTTATTAATCCTTTTTGAAAAAACTATTTGAATAGAGAAATGGTTTGTCCAATCCTTGCGACTACTCAAACTTTTTAAAAAGACTTTTAAATAGACAACTTCCCACTCCAGTTATTAAATCCTTTTTGAAAAGACTTTTTTGAAATACAGATATGATTTTTCAATCCTTGCGCTTACTTACTTTTTAAAATGACTTTTGAATAAAGAATAGTTATTAATCTTTTTGAAAAGACTTATGATAGAGAAATGATTTTTACACACACATATATATATATTTATATAGATATAGATATATAACTCCTGAATGAAGAATACAATTATTAATCCTTTTTGAAAAGACTATTTAAATAGAGAAATTATTTTCTCAAACCTTGCGACTACTTAAACTTTTTAAAATGACTTTTGAATAAAGAATACGCCAGTTATTAATTCTCTTGAAAAGACTTATGATAGAGAAATGATTAGCGACTACTTAAACTTTTTAAAATGACTTTTGAATAAAGAATGCAACCCTCCTTAGCTAGCTAGCACTGGTATTTCCAAAAAATTTTATACAAACAAAACATAAAACTCTATTAATATCCATTACTCTGATTAAGAATAAATCCAAAGGGGGAATATATTTGGTTGTCTCTTTTAATTTACATATATGTAGTATATAGCTCCCAGATAATTCATTCAGCATTGTTGAATATAAAATGCGCATTAGCGCAGCCAACCAAACTTAGTTCATCATCAGCATGGACTATTACAAGATTCTAGGTATCTCCCAAGATGCTTCAATGGAAGATATTAAAAGAGCTTACCGAAAAATGGCACTTAGATACCATCCAGATAAAAATAAATCATCGGATGCAGAGGAAAGGTTTAAAGCCATCTCGCAAGCTTACGAAATATTGAGCGATGCGAAAAAGCGAGAGTGTTACGATCAACATGTGAAAGGTAAAATGGAGGATGAGGAGGTACCTAAGAGGGGTAATAATAAAACTCGCTTCACATATACATCCACTACTAGCGGTCCAATGGACGACATTTTCCATCAGTTCTTCGGCACCCTCGGTAAATTTAATCATTTCTTTAAATCATCATCATCATCAGAATCCTGACCTGTACGTGACCATTGAAGAAATAGCTCAAGGAGTGATCAGAATAGAGAAATGATTGTTACACTCTTTGCGACTGACTACTTAAACTTTTTAAAAATGACTTTTGAATGAAGAATACATTTATTAATCATTTTAAAAAGACTTGTGATAGAGAAATGATTTTTACACATATATATTTATGTAGATATAGATATATAACTCATTGCGACTACTTAAACGTTTTAAAAATGACTTTTGAATGAAGAATATAACCACCACTTCAGTTATTATTAATCCATTTGAAAAGATTTTTTGAACAGAGAAATGATTGTTACACTCTTTGCGACTGACTACTTAACTTTAAAATGACTTTTGAATGAAGAATATAACCACTTCAGTTATTATTAATCCATTTGAAAAAGATTTTTTGACAGAGAATGATTGTTACACCCCTTGCGACCGACTACTTAAACTTTTTTAAAAAAATGATTTTTTGAAGAATGAAGAAGAATACAGTTATTAATCTTTTTTGAAAAAACTTATAATAGAGAAATGATTTTTACATATATATATATATATATATAATATACTATATATATAGATATATAACTCCTGAATAAAGAATGCAGTTATTAATCCTTTTTGAAAAAACTATTTGAATATAACATGGTTTCCCCAATCCTTGAGACTACTTAAACTTTTTAAAAGACTTTGAATAAAGAATAGTTATTAATCTTTTTGAAAAAACTTATGATAAAGAAATGATTTTTACATTATATATACTAGATATATAACTCCTGAATGAAGAATAAAGTTATTAATCCTTTTTGAAAAAAACTATTTGAATAGAGAAATGATTGTTACATTCCTAGCGATTACTTAAACTTTTTAAAATGACTCTTGAATAAAGAAATCGCCAGTTATTAATTCTTAAAAAGACTTATGATAGAGAAATGATTTTACACACACACACATATATATTTATATAGATATAGATATATAACTCCTGAATGAAGAATACAATTATTAATCTTTTTGAAAAGACTATTTGAATAGAGAAATTATTTTTCCCAAACCTTGCGACTACTTAAACTTTTTAAAATGACTTTTGAATAAAGAATACGCCAGTTATTAATTCTCTTGAAAAGACTTATGATAGAGAATGATTAGTGACTACTTAAAACTTCTTAAAATGACTTTTGAATAAAGAATGGCAACCCTCCTTAGCTAGCTAGCACTGGTATTTCTTTTAAAAAATTTTTATACAAACAAACATAAAACTCTATTAATATCCATTACTCTGATTAGAATAATCCAAAGGGGGAATATATTTGGTTGGTCTCTTAATTTACCATATATGTAGTATATAGCTCCCAGATAATTCATTCAGCGTTGTTGAATATAAAATGCGCATTAGCGCAGCCAACCAAACATAGTTCATCATCAGCATGGACATTACAAAGATTCTAGGTATCTCCCAAGATGCTTCAATGGAAGATATTAAAAGAGCGTTACGAAAAAATGGCGGCTTAGATACCATCCAGATAAAAATAAATCATCGGATGCAGAGGAAAGGTTTAAAGCCATCTCGCAAGCTTACGAAATATTGAGCGATGCGAAAAAGCGAGAGTGTTACGATCAACATGTGAAAGGTAAAATGGAGGATGAGGAGGTACCTAAGGGGGGTAATAATAAAACTCGCTTCACATATACCTCTACCCATACTAGCGATCCCAAAACTCGCTTCACATATACCTCTACTAGCAATCCCAAAACTCGCTTTACATATACCTCTAACTACTAGCGATCCCAAAACCTCGCACATATACATACCACTACTACTACTAGCGGTCCAATGGACGAACATTTTCCATGCAGTTCTTCGGCACCCACGGTAAATTTAATCATTTCTTTAATAACTCTGACGATGATGAT
>NC_061090.1:69330958-69346427 GCF_015104395.2 Macrobrachium nipponense | reverse complement strand
TTACGATTTTGCCGTCTTTGTCGGATCTACTTATTATAACATCTAACTTTTTAAGCGAGTGGATGGCTATCATGAATCTGCGGGGAAACAGGATATTTCTTATGTAAGTCAGTTAAAGCATTTAGTAACAATCCTTTTAAACATATCTCTTCACGGTTGTAGTTTTTTGTCAGATATGAATTTCCACAAAAGCCATATGAAGTCTAGGTTGTTTTTGCGGTCTGGCATAAGGGCAAAGGATAAGCCATAAATTTAAAACTAAATGTTGATTTACAGTAAGGGGGGTGTTGGATAAGTTTAAAACTTTGTCTGTTGCTCAAGATTATTCCATGCACTATTGTCTATTAGGTTATTAACTTGCGTAGAAGTCTGTTGGAACAAAATGAGTCACGCTATTATAGCAGCAATGTCGGAAACAGAATGAAATCAGATACCTGTATATGTGGTCCGTAGTGAGGAGGCGAAGATTAGACTGGGTTCCATATATCACTCTGCGTAGTACGAAGATGTCGTTTTTCGTATCGGTGATTCTTTCCTCCAGGAAAATCTTGTGTGAGAGAGGGAAGGGGTCCGATTGCAGAGTCCATCTCCCGAATCCGTACATTTTTGGTAGTACTTGCTCTTTGAGGCATTCTTCTAAAAAGTGTTTTTGGTTTTTTCAGCCGGTGTAGTCTGATCAGTTCTTTCTCAAACTTGCGAAAAAATTGGCTTTTGACTTCTGGAAGTGAGTGAAGAATCCTGGAAAGGCGGTTGAATTCCATAATGGGCTGAAAAATGACTGGGTAAAAATATGTTTCTGTAACCAACCGAATTCCATCTAATAAAAGGAGCCCATAAAAACACCAAAATATAGAGACTGCTGTCTCCCTCTTCAGGTAGATGAATGAGAAAAGTTTACAGAAAAGATTTTTGTCACAAATTCAGAGAAGCACATATACCAATTCACAACATAAAACTTTTAAGCCTTGACGTAGATTCCCTGTTCACTAAAGTACCAGTACAGGACGTTCTTCAGTTTTTAAGGTAAAATTATCCCCCTATTCAGATCATTTCCCATTGGCGCTTGACAAAAAAATAATAAAGCTAGTTGAAATTATGTGCATCTAATAACGTATTTCATTCGGGGAATCATTCTACAAGCAAAAATTCGGGTGTAGTATGGGTAGTCCTTTAAGTCCTGTTCTAGCCAATCTGTACATGGAATACTTTGAAACTACAGTAATAAATGCAATAAAACCCAAACACATGCTGTGGATGAGATACGTGGATGATATCCTAACATTTTGGGATAATAGGTGGGGCAATTTCAATGAATTCCTCTCGAAATTAAACACATTAGTGCCCAGCATCAAATTTAAAGTTGAATGGGAAACAGACAACAAAATTCCTTTTCTTGATGTTTTAATAATCAGAGATACGACAGAATACAAATTTACCATATACAGAAAACCAACGTTCTCACTTTCATACATTCACTACTTTAGCTATCATGACATTGCTATCAAGATAGGTGTAGCTAGTAACTTGTTCTTAAGAGCCTTACGAATTTGTTCCCCAGAATTCCTGGAAAAAGAATTTGAACTAATTCGCAAGCAACTTTCGTCTTTAAAATATCCTGACCATATAATTGAGAAAGCAATTCACAAAGCAAACGTAATTTTCTACCGACCCCCTAAAGACAAGACCAGAGATACACCCAACAATAAAATAATAATTCCCCACCTGGACACGATTAAGAGAATAACCAACCCCCTCGGAAAATCGAACCCTTTTGTATTTACTTACCCAAACACCTTAGCCAAATCCCTGATTAACGTCCAACAAAAGACATCTCCAAAGGACTCTGGGGTATACGAAATCCCATGCCAGGACTGTGACCAATCTTACATCGGATTTACAGGTAAATCCCTTCCCCAGAGATTAATACAACACAAACGGTCAGTTAGGTATGGACAACGAAACTCGGCTATTTTGAACCATATAAATGAACATAACCATAGAATAAACTGGAATTTGTCACGTGTAATTTATAGCAGCAACTGACGGTACAAGAGTCAAATGATGAATCGGCCTTAATAAAAAGAGAGGCAGGTAATGAACATCTCAAAAGGAGCATGGATTTCGGACACGATCGACAACGTCTTCATTCAACCAACCCTTAAGAAGATTAAAGGAAGAATTATCAGCGGGGGTGACTTAAAATGGCTTGTTTTGCGGATGGACCTCTTGGTATAAATACCACCTTTTCTGTAAACTTTTCTCATTCATCTACCTGAAGAGGGAGACAGCAGTCTCTGAAATATAGTACTTTTTTCTCTATATTTTGGTGTTTTTATGGGCTCCTTTTATTAGATATACATATATATATATATATATATATATATATTATATATATATATATATATATATATATATATATATATATCCACTTCAGTTTGCTGTTAGGCCGGTCAATTCAGGCTTAAAAAGGGGCCAACCCGAAAATAGATTATAAAGCTGGAAATAATTTTAAAGTATTCTTTATTACTTATATTTTATCAGGAAAAAAACCCACCAACTAAGTCCTTGAGCGTTTTTCACAATGTGCTCCTAAAGTCACCCCCATTAAATTGAATTCATATGAGATACAGTGTGAATGTAACCTGTTAAAATCCTAATTATAAAGGACAATGGAATTCATTAATAGGTGGGTATGCCTTTGTTACGCCAACAAAACTATGGAAAAGCTTTTTGAAGGATCGTATTAGCACTGCTCCATGACCAAGTCTGGCCACAAACCAGCCCAATGTTTGTCAGTCCTGCGGATAGCATGATAACCCTCGACAACAAGTTTCTGATGCAGCCATGGATGTGTAATTGGCAAGTCGAGCATCTGTTGGAGGTACAAGCAAGCTGACTTTGCATAATTCAGATGTCCAGTGGCAGCAAATAAATTGAGCATCTTTTGTAAAGATACCAAGCTCAAATTCCAGTCACCTGTAAGGGCTCCCAGAATATGTTGCCTTATTACTTTGACCTACTGCATGTATTGCAACCATAATCTTGCTGTTCGTGATTTTTGTGACAGATGAGTGATCAATCCTTCCTTATAGGTTTCTAGATTATCAATGACAAGTGTTGTCAAAAGTCGTTTCTCTTTAGTCTGTCAGTTGATTGCATGTTGTTTTAATTTTTTCCACATCTTCTTTGCTTAACTTGTTGATTCCATCTTCGTGCACATAATTATCATCACCATCTGGCATTAACATTTGCTGTAACTTTATTGTGAGAGCACTTTTAACTAAAATGTGCGCACGCACTGCTCTTGATATGGATTTACCTTGAAGAATTTGTCTAATGGTATTTTCCCCATAGACTGTTTGCAGCACAGTTTCAGTGCCAGAGCTATCCATCAAGGAGCCAATGCTGCCAACAAAAGACATCAATGTTTGGAAACCTCCTAAATGTATCACAATATTCAAGGACTTCTCTCTTGCAATGTCAGTTGCCTTAAGCCATAATGGCAGATCAAATGTTATAGATGGTGTTGTAACATTGAGTGTTTTACACTGATCAATCACAAAAAGCAGAGTAGAGTAGGTGCATGTGTAGTTTGTTGGATTCAAGTTAATAATGGGCAGCAATGTTACTGTTGCCTTTTCTTGATTCCGTTCTTGAATCAGGTTTTGCTTATAACCAGACCAGTTATACGCAAAGCCTGCTTGTAACTTGCAGCATGCCACAAAATTTCTGCATCCAGGTAAAACATAAGGGTATAAAAGTTCTATCGAAGGTTTGAATAAAATGCTTTCAAATTTTCTGCTCTGTGGGAAATCAGGCAGTAATATGGACATCTGCTGCCTTAGGGTATTAATTCCTTTACCGTCAGTAACTTATCAGGCCTTTTAATTCGTATCTCCTTGGTTACACTCTGACTACTCCCGACTGTTGAAGAAATTATGCCCATGTCATGAAAGCTTCCTCGGCCATCTAAAGTAGCAGTATTGTGGTAAACGTTGTCTGCGATGAATTGTATGAAGCTGTTTTCTGTTTGATGTTTGCTTGCTGATATCATTCAACGATTGTGAGGTAAGAGAAGCTTGCTTGAAACGAGTGGCTTCACAACAGGAAACAGAAAATCCTAACTTGAACAATTCATCATTGAGCCACTTTGATCCATAAATGTGATCTACCTCAACACCCAGGGCTAATAAGATAGGTGGTATTTTCATAGGAAAAGCTAACTTGACAATACATTGTCCTATACATTCTTGCTTAAGTGTGGACTTGGTAAAGTTAGCCATAAAAATTTTAGGCCTATCAGGAATCCATGGACTAGTTATTTCTTCTGTAGTTGGATATGATGATGAGTCATACTGTTTTTCCCGAATTTCTGCTCTGATTAAGTTTGCAGCAGCTTCAATGATCCTTCTACTTTCCTCTTGTACGTCATCTTTTCTCTCTCGGAATTTCTTATTTATAACGAAGCTGGCCATATCAAGGAAATATATTAGTGTTTCTCTTCCACGTTGTTTAGAAAAGGATATGTGGCCACCATAATGGTCTTTCAATAGTTTTTTTAGATATCTAGAATCATATGCTTCATCATTATCTGAAAATTCTATAACCTTTTCTCTGAACTCTGGTATTGAGTGGATGGAAGTTTCAGCTTCTAACCATTCACAAGTTTTGTTAAAACTGTTCTTCAGTCCTTCATTACTTCGCCGACCTCTTAAACAATTTTTGCTTATCAGGAAAGAGATTTTGAATCGTTTCAAATCGAAGCCGACAATTTCTGATATCGAGCTTCTGCAGCAATAAAATCAATGCAATCAAGTGCTCTGGCCTGCACTTCTAAAGCCCATTCATCACGCTCGTCAGTTTCAAGTCTAAATTTGCAAGCTTCCATGATTTTCTCGCGAAGTTGAATTGTCGAAGCAAGATGCCAATCCCGTCTCGATGGATTCTTTTTATCTATCTTGCAGGTTGGATTACATAAAAAACAATTAATTTTCCAGTCAAACAAACTTGTTGATCTCCTTGTCTTTCTTCTTTGAGTCTTTTCTGATTCTGTTGAAATTCTACTTTTATTGTTGAACCATTTCCTACAGTGTTCGTGAACCAAAATATCAAGCCTTCATTTTTACTGGAGAGCAGTTGCTGGTAGATTGTCTCTTCATTTCTCTGTTGGCTATATTCTATAAGACTAAGTAGTCCTTTTGCTTCTACTTGAACAAATTATGCACGACTTCATACCTGGGAAAAAAGGTATCTATTACACTTGTATGGAAAATGTCGAAAAAAATATCCGTATGATGCTCTAAACAAAAGTTGGTTTACTGAATTTATATTGGTCAGTCATATTATAGCCAAACAACTCCATCTCGCAATTCTGGGATATACGTATATATATATATATATAGAATATATTAGATCATATATATATATATATATAATATATAGTCTATAGAAATACATACACACACGCACACACACACACACACATCACATCTATATATATATATATATATATATATATATATATATATATATATATATATATATATATATATATATATATACATGTATATATATATATATAATGTATATACATATATATATATATATATATATATATATATATATGTATATATTATATATATATATATATATGAATTTATATATGTATATATATATATATATATATATATATATATATATATATATATATATATGTATGTATGTATGTATGTACGTATGCTGAGTAACACCCAAAGCTTCAAGATGGAAATTGCTGTCCTATTAAGAGACATTTTAAAATTCGACATTGCCATTCCCTGGTTTAATACATGATTACTCAAGGCCTTTGCAGTTTCAATAAGATATCACTATATAGGGGTAATATAACATTAACTCTATACTATCACATAACGCAAAAAGACCATCTAATCCTTAAAAAAAATAAGATATTTATGTTATATTATATTATATTTTTTGGACCCCCTACAAGAAAAAAAGACCCATAAATTGCAAAATCTAATGGAATTTTTAATCTATTGGTCTAAAAAAGTCATTTAATTGAAAATGAACTTAGTTGCATCTAAAAAATAAGCAATGCTGAAGTTACCATTCAATCAAAATCTGCATTTTGAGCAGCTTTTTACATATAAAGATGTTAACTTCAGGATCGAATTTTGTAAAGCGCTCAAGGAGTTGGCCGATGTTTTTTTTTTTTGAAATATGTACATATGAAAGAACACTTTTAAAGTGATTCCAGCTTTATAGTAATTAGTTTCGGGTTCGACCCTCTATTGACCGGCCTATGTTACTGCATGAAAGCCTGTAAACTCTGTAACTACAAAAGTTGTTTAATGTTTTTACTAACAAATCAATCAATTAATCAGTTCCGTGACTAAAAGGCAACGGAAGTAAGTGGAATAGAGAATTTGAGTATTTGTTTTCAAGCTGCAACAAATTTATTTTTTATTTTTTATTCATAATATGAAAATACCTTAAAATTATTTTAATTTTAGCACATTACTTTGTTTCAAATTCATTCCGCTGTACGCACTGCGCATAATATTCAACGTTTTACTTAAAATGCATCAATATTTTGAAGATTGAAAAAGAAACCCACAAAATTATTGTGTATAACGGCTGACAACCTACACAACTCTTGAAAAAGGGCCACAGATAGGGCCTTTAAGTATTCGAGTGTTGAATCAAATAAAATGTAATTACTTATAAGTAAACATGTCATACACAGCAATTTTGTGGGTTTCTTTTTCAATCCTCAGAAGAAAACTGAAAGAGGTTTTTGTTTGGTTCAATATTCTGAGTATTGATACGGCGAAAGGCATCTAAAACTCTGCAGATACATAATTATAACATCAAAGGAAAGATTGATGAGAATCTCAGTAATAGGACTATCCTACATATATTGATTTTTATGATATTTTTATCCTCCCATACTTTATAATAATAAAGTTTTAGTTTTGTTTTTGATCCCGATTCAAATTTATCACGTTAATCATGTGGATCTATTCACCGGGACAAAATCCAGTCGTTTCCGAGACAAGAAATATTGCAATTCAGCAGTAATGATCAATTGCATCTCTGAATATTTCCATTTGCTCTTAAAGATATTAGAAGTAAATGACGCGTTGCACAATCTCGTAATTGATTTGGCCCTAAAACATGAGATAATTACTTTCTGGAAGAATTAAGAGGTGCAAATGTGTGTCTCTTTTTAGTTACTTTGTGTTGAATATATTTCAGTAACCTTTGAATACTTGTCTGTTGTTCCTTCAGTGCATTTTCGCCATTTGTGTAGCCATGGAAATAAGATCTTTTATTTATTGGGATATGTGTGTCAATAATAATAATAATAATAATAATAATAATAATAATAATAATAATAATAATAATAATAATAATAATAATAATAATAATAATACGTAAAACTACACGAGGCTCGCATATCACTACTCCCTTGGCATAGCATTGAGCAGATCGAAATAAAACAGTAATAGATAAATTATGAAAGTACTAATGTTGGAATTCAGTAGTATGGAGAGAAACTAAAGTAGAAATTGTGGATAATACTGTAGAACTAATAATACATTATGAAATTATGATTTCAGTGGATACAGTAGTGAATACAGAGACACAATTCTGGCCAAAGTTGAGAATGATTAAATAACAATCTAAAAAGTGACTTATCCTGTTTATCTTGTCAAAGAAAATTTGTCAAATTTCATTTCTGCGTTTAGTAGACAATTTTCGGTCACATTTTTTTTCTTACGCGAAAGTGCCCACTTATTTATGAAAGTATACCAAGATCCATTTCCAGATTAATTTTTAACCATTGCGTATGTATCTAATTATATATATATATATATATATATATATATATATATATATATATATATAATATATATATATCCACCCAGGATTATACCTTGACCCTCTTTCCTTATCTCTTTGCTTAAAGAACATGCCGCCCAGATTGATAAACTGTGACCCCGCCCCTTCTTTCTGGCTTTCAACTTCTTTTATATTTGGCGTGAGCTTGAAAATGTAGAATAATCTACGGAAGTACTTGTTCCAAGTTCATGTTTCACTCCCCTTTCTATCGTGAATTTAAGAATATATATATATATATATATATATATATATATTATATATATATATGTGTGTGTGTGTATATATATATATATATATATATATATATATATATATATATATATATATATATATATATATATATATATATATATACATATATACATATACATATACATACTGAGGTCAGTGGTCAAAATTGTAACTGTCAGTAGTCGGTTTCCCACCAGCAGCATCCGGGTATTTAAATCACTTTGAGGGCGAATCGCTTATCACCTATTGTTCCCCTTCGGTGTATGTTGTTCCCGCGGGAGAGTGAAACAGATATTAAGTGACATTGGTAGCTTAATGTTTGTGAACAGAAAAAGTCGCGGTGTATGTGACATATATACATATATATACGTATAATTATGTATATATGTATGTATGTATGCATACAAAAGTGAGCGCAGACTGTATAGAATTTGCGTGTTTATTTATTTCAGGTTAATATAAAAAATATTTTCGGCTTTTACATAAATATCGTGATTCTAATACAGCTTTTGTTTACACGTAGTACAAGCTTTCATACATACATACAAACATTCATACATACACACAAATATAGTGAATGCAGCCATACATACGTACACACACTGTTAGTGAAATATGCATCCTAAAAGTCCGGCTGACTGCATAAACAAACAAACAAACAAAAAAGTATTCAGATAAAATAACAAACACAAAAGTTCGCCCTTTAGTGTCAGCAACGTATGGTCCCAATTCCTTTCACACCCAAACAGACGTAAAAGAAAAAAAAAAAAAAACTTGTCAGGAAATTTCGTTTTGGAATTTTTTTTTTTTTTTTTTTTTTTTTTTTTTTAATGTTGCTTTACCGGTAAGGCACAAAAGGTCAGGTATTTTTTTTCCGTATCGGCTATATAATTTTTTTTAAGTTTTCTTTTTCTGTTATTTTTAGTGACATTGACAAGGATATATGTACACAGTTTTTTCTTTAGATTTTTCGATTTGCATCTGTAATGATAAAGCAACATCGGTAGCATTTTGATTTAATCAGGTGTCACAGTAATTGAAAGAAGTTTGATAAATATTGATAAATACTGTACAATGCGTATTCTACTGTTTTCTTTCATATTTAATAAAGACTATAGATTTACTTCTAAGCCTTACTGATGAATGGATAATATAAATTTTCCAAGTAAATTGTCATTATTATCCATTACAGTATTTTAAACAGTACGAACAGGTATTCATGCATACATACATCCCCCCCCCACACACATATATATATGTGTGTGTGTGTTTGTGTGTGTGTGTATGTTTTGTGTGTGTGTGTGAGTGAGTGAGTGTTTAATTGTGTCAGTCTATGAAAATACATTTACGGAGACACCTACAATTAAATATGCAAGTTTAATGGTGTACGTTTCTCAACAACTATTTGGAATAGAACATTATTTACATAAAAAACTAAATCAAGTACATGACTCAATGAATGACTTGACGTCAACACAGGGGAGGTCATGGGAATCTCATGATGAATACTAATAATGTTTTTGTTTTGATTGTCATAACCATATTATCGCCATTAATGCTGTTAGTGCTTTTAAAACAATCAAAGAAGGGAGATGGGAATAACAGGTCTTTATTAATATTATCTTTTTGTTATTGAATGAAAAAAGTTACGAATGGGGGAGATGAAAGCTGCAGTAAAATGCTGTTAAGATAATAATAAATATTAACACTTCAATACACACATTATGAAATATGTAAGCTTGTATCTATCAAAGCAACGTAGGTGACTTACCAGCTTGCTCGATGTATGAATTTCTATGCAACTGCAAGTAAGTATACCTTATAACAAGCGAAATTAAGTAGATTTCTTCTTTTGACATCTGATAGACTTAAGGTGATAAGAAAGGGGGAAAAGATACTTGACATACGTTGTAAAATTATTGTTTTTATTTCTCTCTCTAAACAGATAAGTTGACAGTGATTTGGTTTGTTATTTTCAGAGATAACTCGTCGATGACATTACCCAGATGACGAAGCCTTTGACGGAGGAAAGTTCTCAGTGCTTTCCTTTGATAGATAGAGAGACAGATGACATAGTGTTAATCACGCCAGATTACGAAGTCACGTAGAGATGAAAGTTCTTAATTTTCGTAAAGGTGGCCGCCTCGTTGCTCAAAACTGCTGGCATACATCACTCGCTTAGCAATCTTAGTCCTCCAATATTAAAATGGGTTTGCGTTAGGAGGGTGATAGCCTTTGGGAGCTGAACCATTCAAGGGAAAGGAAGCTTTCAACTTCTTATAATAAAAATGCAAATATTTACTGTTCCTTTTCATCGCCTTTGCTCATTTGTCCCGTCTTCAGTTCTTTTATCATCTTTGCTCTGCCCTTTTTTTTAGTTTTTGTTATTATTCAAGTGTGGGAGGTCCGCTCTGTAAGAACTTTACGAGTCAGTGGCCTTTAAATCTACTAGTTCAATTGGAACGTTTGTTTATGTATCAACAATGATGATAAATGGACAAAGAGACCCTTATTGTGAAATAAAAAGAAAATTCTTCACAACAAAAGCCTTTTCTGTACAAGGCAGGGGCCTATAAATACAGTTCCATCTAGTGTTTGTTTATATATCAAGAACGACGATAAATAAACAAAAAGACCCTTGTTTTAAATGGAAAATAAAATACTTACAAAAAAAAGTCCTTTTATCTCCTAGATACGACAGAACGTGATTAATCTTTGTACGATAGCAAAAGCGATTGCAGTGACAAAGAAAAGTAATAATAATAATAATAATAATAATAATAATAATAATAATAATAATAATAATAATAATAATAATAATAATGATAATAATAATAATAATAATAATAACAGCAAGACTCTCACCCCAGGTCCACGCTAGCAATTGCAGTCCGAGAGTTCGTTTATTCAGCAGTAATGAAAACACGAGACTGTAAATTGACAAAGATTTAGTTACCTCTTCGCTGTTTATACTTCCATATTTCCCTGCAGTCTGTCTGGGAAAGGGGGAAAATATACACGCACTGTTGCAAGAGGCAAATTGCAGTTATTTATTGCATCTGCAGAGAGAGAGAGAGAGAGAGAGAGAGAGAGAGAGAGATTTGGTCTTACTTTGTAAATGCCAGTACTGTATGTTTGTTTGTATGGTGTTTTTATACGTTGCACGGAACCAGTGGTTATTCAGCAACGGGACCAACGGCTTTACGTGTCTTCCGAACCACGTTGAGAGTGAACTTCTATCACCAGAAATACACATCTCTCACTCCTCAATGGAATGGCCGAGGATCGAACCCGCGACCACCGAGGTGGGACGCCAATACCATACCAACCACGCCGCTGAGGCGCTCCCCAGTACTGTATGGATATGTCTGCTGATAAGGTTTTGTAAACGCCAAGTTAGTGAGATGAAATTATATGGGCTGCAGGTATTTATGGCATTTAGAACTGTTGTTGACCTTAAAATCATTCTTTTGTTATACTAAAACCTTGTAATAAGACGCCTTTCTCTCTCAGTATATATAAATCTGTATATATATATATATATATATATATATATATATATATATATATATATATATATATATATATATATATATATATATATGATAATCATATATATATATATATATATATATAGATATATATATATATATATATATATATATATATATATAATATATATATATATATATGTATGTATGTATGCAAATATATCAGGACCACATTCAAAGAAGATGGTATCTAGCGGACATTTTATTCACAAAAGTTAACAGTTTTCAAGGAGTATTTTTTCTCTTAGCGAATCCGTCTTTGCACGCTTAGAAAGGCTCTCTCTCTCTCTCTCTCTCTCTCCATCTTCATATATTACCTTACCATAAATGCAGAGCTGACACGATTAATAGACTCAAAAAAAAAAAACTCTATACTTCTTATCTGTACAGAAGCGCCGCCTGAGAAAAAGAGGAGGAGGAAAAGAAGAAGACATATAAGAGCAAGATGAAAAAGAAGATGTAGGAGAGGAAGAGGAAAAAGAAGACATAGGAGAGTAAGAAGAGAAGGAAGACGCCGGGGGAATTAGAGCTAAACCGAATGAATGACCTAAATCACCCGATGACAGAAAGTGGTGATAATGTTATAGATGTTTCCTTCATTTTTCAGGGAAGAGAAATGTTGCTCAATAAAGGAAGATTACATATTTTATTCATGAAGATATTTCTGGCGGATACATACATACACACACACACACACACACACACACACACACACACACATATATATATATATATATATATATATATATATATATATTATATATATATATGATGAATTCAAACAGTTTCATATTTTTTCTTAACGCGGCAAGTAGATGTTTTACGTATGGGTTATTAAAATATATGTTACATCTATTACTGAAATAGTTTATTTTAAATAGAGAAAAGGGTTAGCATCCTCTTTTTGAGAGTATATATATATATATTGTATATATATATATATATATATATATATATATATATATATATATATATATATATATATATATATATATATAACCGGATTGTTCTCTGAAATGAGTGGCTCAAGTCCTTGTTTCTACCATATTTTGAGAATGAGGTTTGAACTAAACTATTTCAGTAACAGTACATACAAAATATTTCAGTAACAATAAATACATCTATTTGTCATGGCAGAAGAACAGATTATGAAACCGTCGAAATTCATCATTATTTTTTCTCAATAGGGGAAAAAAAGTAATATCCGCCAGAAATAATGAGGAATAAGATACGTAACCTCTCGTTTCGTCAGCATCATCTACCCTGAAGGAAAATCTCAAAATTTCTCACTTTCTTTTATTCTATATACGATAAGTATCGGGTCATTCAGGTCCTTTTTGCTCTGAAAATTATGAAATCTGGATCATGAGTCCCAATATTCAAGGCTTGGCCATTATAGGCCGTGTTCTGCCTTTGACAGCGAATCTAGTAGGCTTCACCTTTGTGGATTTTTCCTGTGAACCTATCGCAAGTTCGAAGCCATATATATATATATATATATATTAATATATATTATTATATAATTATATATATATAAATATTGTATATAATATATATATATATATATATATCATATATATGATCATATATATATATATATGTATAAAACCATATATAACATATATATATATTTAATATATATATATAATATATATATATAATATATATTATATTATATGATATATATATATATAATAATATATATTCTATATTTATTATATATATTTCATATATGGTATTTACCACACGCATACATAACATATATATATATATGTATGTATATATATATATATATATATATATATATATATATATATATATATATATATATTATATATATATATATATATATATATATATATATATATATATATATATATATATATATATATATATATATTTCTGACTCACGTCAGGTCTTTCATTTGCAAGGCAAGGGCGCTACCAGCCATATAAATACATAATGAGTGTGCGTTTGCACGTAGGTAAAATACGAGTTTAGCAATTAGCAAGAGTATTGAATCTGAAATAAAAGTTTCATATCCACCGTCATTACTGCGTCACATGAATGATGGTCCAGCATCGACGTTAAAAGTGGGCATTTGTGTCATTCATTGATTATGGTGATCAAATTCCAATGAGGGGTCAAGCGTGTTAAGCCCCGACGCCGCTAGTGTTTAAGCAACAATTCAAGTTGAATCTTAAGCGTTATGCAAATGTTATGACACGACACTCGTTATCTGTTTTCCTCGCCTTTGTAAATCCTCGCGAATTGATGATTCACGGGATTTTAGTTGTAGTTTCTAAGGCCCATATATTGAATATCTAAACGTCTTTCATGATTAGATGATTTGTGATACAATTGGGTATATGGATTTTGTAGGTCAGTCCGTTGATGATGTATATATATATATATATATATATATATATATATATATATATATATATATATATTTATATAATGTTTATATATATATACATTTATAGTATAATATATATATATATATATATATATATATATATATATATATATATATATATATATATATATATATATATATATAAATGCATATGTATGTGTGTATATGCGTGCTTGGGTATGTATACAATGTATTTAAATGCCACTACTGATATTTGGCAAGTTATCTTATAGGATTTAGTCAACCAAATTTGTAAACACTCACATACTAAAAAAATAAGAAGAGGCTCTTTTAAGTTCACGTGATTTTATCTAAACACTAACAAAAAAAACAATCTCTTTCGATACATGTATCGTAGGACAGCTCGAATGGAATAGTCTGGCGATCATATTCAAAGCTTTTTGTCAGAATCATCGATGTCAGCTATCCTGCGTAACTGATT
The DNA here is from genome assembly GCF_015104395.2 of Macrobrachium nipponense. NCBI lineage: Eukaryota > Metazoa > Arthropoda > Malacostraca > Decapoda > Palaemonidae > Macrobrachium > Macrobrachium nipponense. The sequence goes on along the minus strand of NC_061090.1, from coordinate 69,331,878 downwards.
CATGACCATCAAATCGCAAAATAGATTTAACGTTGCCCTTTGAAAGGCTTCGTGTATAGTACATGAGCGGAGTCTGTTCGCCGGAGTCGCGACGTTAAGCTGGGAGGGAAAAATGGCGCGTGTCAGTTTTCGTTTGAATTTTGTATACGAATAATCAAGAATTGATAAAGCGCATTGATTTCTTGCTTTTCTGACGCAGTAATTTTGTGATTCTTTTGATGCGTTCCAAGCTGTTGACATATTCATGTTAACAGACTTTTTTTTATTCTGTTGATCAAAGTGTATTATATTTTAAAACAGTTCGTAATAGAATCAGCATGATAATTCCATTCTAAGTTAGTTACTTAATTAGCTTTCGCTTTGAAATGATGATTTAATTATTTTATGTTACCTTTTAGTAGACTTTAAAATCTTTCGTAATAAACTCATTATAGTCATTGTTACATTACTTATTTGAATAGCTTCCAGTGGTAATAAATCCAGTGTGGATTTGTTATTTTTGTCACAGAGAGAGAGAGAGAGAGAGAGAGAGAGAGAGAGAGAGAGAGAGAGAGAGAGAGAGAGAGAGATAATATAAGGTAAAGAATTATTTATGGGAGTATGGCGAAAGAAATTTAGATAGGTAAATAGATAGATCAATTATTTTCCATTTATATTAAAAAAAATTTTTCTTAGAACCATTCTTGCATTTATGAACGCCTTTGCAACGAAAGGTGAAGGGTTTTCTTCAGGGAGATAACTTACGTATTTAAGTGTCAAATATTTGTTAGTTTTTATCCTTTCCTAATTCGACGTTTATCATAACTCTATACATCCTGGCCTCTGTCATTTAACAAAATCACTTACTGAAACAGGCTCCTGTTCTTAACAAAATACTCTCTCATTCATGTATAATACCGATTCAAAAATTCCCACAAAAT
>NC_061090.1:69298458-69325958 GCF_015104395.2 Macrobrachium nipponense | reverse complement strand
AATTACATATTTCATACTGGAGGTTTATTAGCTTCAACACGTTGATATTCGAACCATTGGTTGACTTAGTTCTCTCTCTCTCTCTCTCTCTCTCTCTCTCTCTCTCTCTCTCTCTCTCTCTCTCTCTCTCTCTCTCTCTCTCTCTCAAAAACTAGGGGTCCCTTCAATTTTGTTTCTTATTTTATGTTATGTTTTAAATTGCTTATTGATAGAATTCTGTTTGGAAATTCATTATAACTACAGTAGCCAAATCCTCTACTCTTTCGCCAATGATAAATATCAAAATTAAAAGTCAAAAGTTTGCAAAGGATAAAATACTTTCCCCTTTTAATCAAAAGATCTGATACATTAAAACTAACAGGGAAATCTAACGACATCAGGTAAATCCGCAATTTGCCTCCATTTATTTATCGCTATTTTATTTTACCTTTTTGTATTTCAGGGTGATATTTGTTTTTCAGTAGATAAGAAAAAATTAGCTTTCTGATGAAACAATGAAATCAAAATCTTAAAACGAATGAATATAAAAAAGGCGGGGTGGGGGATAGTGTTAGTACCATCGTTGCATGTCACATGGTGTATTGTAGGCATTAAAGGTTGTTTGGAGTGTTTTTTTGACCCTCAGCTGCATCCACATTTAATCCTTTTACTTTACCTCTGTTCCCATTTCCTTTCTGCCATCTTTCTGTCCGACTGTCTAATTCTTCCTCCTCATTGTCTTAAACAATGACTGGCTGAAAGTGCTCCATTGCTTTGCTTGGCATACAAACTTTCATAAACAAAAGGAAATCAGATGCTACGTAGCTATTTAAGATACATTTCTTTCATCTTGATTTCTAGCATAAGATTTTATGTAATATCTCTCTTAAGGTGCAGAGTAAGGATATGTAATAAAAGTGACTTGCGTTAAGATTATGTGATATTCTGACCTTTCAACATATATAGTGTTTATTAATTCTGCAGTTTAATATATATATATATATATATATATATATATATATATATATATTATATATATATATATATATATATATATATATATATATATATATATATATATATATATATATATATATATAAATACTTTAATCAGAGTCTTTAAACCTTTAGTAATGCCAGAACACACACACACACGCAGAAGAGAGAGAGAGAGAGAGAGGAGAGAGAGAGAGAGAGAGAGGTGCACCCAGAAGAGCGGATTGTTCAACCGAGTGTGAATTTATGGCCCAATTACTAAGTTTTATTGACAGGCGTTTGAGGGATGTGGTGTCCCATCTCTTCAAATATGGAATGGTCAGTTCTCTTTAGTGTAAAGACGTGAGGGTGGAAAGAACCCATGGAAAAAGGAAAGGATTAAGAATTCTTTCACTCTCTCTCTCTCTCTCCTTATACATTTAATTAAATCATTATAATTCACTTTTTCTTGCATAGAGAGAGAGAGAGAGAGAGAGAGAGAGAGAGAGTTTTTATTAATTTTGCTTACATTAAACTGGTGACGGACAAAGTATAATACTGTGCAGAGAGAGAGAGAGAGAGATAAACTGGCGACGAACAGGGTATAATACTGTTTAGGTATTAATTAGTGGTTATTCAGTCCAGCTTTACTCTCAGCGAAGAAGAGAGCACACAGGAGACTGATTCGAGAGGTAATGGTTAAAAGAGGTGGCAGGAAGATACGATACCCAATCCGAAAATGATTTATATGTGTTAGGAAATGTGATTCGAAGAAATTGTCAGTAAAGGTCTGGAATGAATTTAGAATTCCTTCCAATTTTTCCCCTAAGTCTGTGTTCGGCAGCGAGTCCTTGATATGCTAAAGGGTCTTTATATTTTAATTTGTTAATACTAAATGCTTTTATTTCCCTCCATACTTTTCCAATCAACTTTATTGATGCATTGTATATTTTATATATATATATATATATATATATATATATATATATATATATACATATATATATATTATTTATTTTATTTATATATATACATATACATTTATATGTATATATATATGTACAGTTTATAGTAAGTATGACTATGATATATATGTGTGTGTGTGTGTGTGTATATATACACACAAACGCACATACACACACACACATACACACACACACATATACACACACACACAAGTAATAGACCCTCATCGCCACAGTTGCAAATTTTTTTGACCGTTTTCCCAAGGGAAATTTACGATATGAATTACGTTTCCTGTTACTTGAAACGTGGTTCTTTGGAAGATAGAAAACAATTTTATAATCCAAGAGACTTGCAAGTAGGGAAACTTGTGGAGTATCCCTTCTCAAGTGCTTACACCCGGACTTTGACTTCTTGCGGGAAATGAACTCTGGTTGTGTGACAGTCTTAAAAAAGGTCTTTTGATAATTTTGGGTACAAAAAAGGAAGGAAGAACTTACTGAATAAATGAGTCCAGTTACTTGAATTGCAAAGTAAAGGAATTGCGATGAGGAATTGTTCTGTCAGTTGAATTATAAAAGTGGAATTATTAGAAACAAAAATATTTATGAAGATAAAAATGGAAATTAATAAATAAATGATTCCTGAGAAAAAACAATATCTGTGTAATAAACCGTCAACGATTAAATCTTTAGAAAATATTCCCTCGTGAATATATTTCTAGCCATACCTTCCCATAGAATTCCGATTTCTCGAGAGAGAGAGAGAGAGAGAGAGAGAGAGAGAGAGAGAGAGAGAGAGAGAGAGAGAGAGAGAGACTAGCAGGAACCTTTCTGAGAAGACGATTTACGTTTCTGGTCCCTTTGTTTTCTCGGCGGATTCTAATTCATGGGAGAGAGAATTTGTTTGGGGTCCTCTTTTGTCTCGTCCGTCCTCGGGAAGGCGCGAGAAAATGCGAGACGTTTTCTCCCACTCGCTCAAGGGCCGCGAAGACATTCCTAAACAATGCCTCGAGGACCAGCTCCGTGACTTACCGCTGTCCGAAAAGATTAAAAATTCTCTCTCTCTCTCTCTCTCTCTCTCTCTCTCTCTCTCTCTCTCTCTCTCTCTCTCTCTCTCTCGTATTATATCACTGTAACGTAAGTTACCTTAGCAGACATGTTTGAATTCGTTCGATTATTTAATATTGCAATGTGAAAATGTATAGATTGATAGATAGATAAATTTATATTTATTTGCCATTCACGACATATAGTTATGTTATTACCTTGCTGAAAATTACACCGAATGAATGAAATGACGTTGAAAGCATTCACGAAATACCACATTTCATGTAAGACGTAATCTTTCGATATTTGACATGAAGTGTTGCAGTATTCGTAGCTATCGTAACCAGATCAGAAAGAAATGTAGGACGTTAATGGACAATGTCAATAACCAGACATTTTGATAAATAATTATAGATTAATAAATTAACCTTATACATGGCAGGGTTCTCTCTTATGGTGTCTTATTGTCGTGAATAAAACTAATTTGGCTGTAATTTAAGATTAATTTGTAATGGCATGTTTATCAATAAATAGTAATGAATATGTATTATGAATTATTTTGGGAATTCCGTAAAAATGTAATGAAAACGGATGACTTACGAAAAAAAAAAATCTAAGCAAACAAAATTGGTTGCCAAACGCCCGTAACTTTTAATCTTGTTTTATTCAACAAAAATTCTTATGTATGAATCTGGGATTCTTGACAATCAGAATAATTAATTAAAAGTGAACTATAGAAACTCTTTTGGGTGCAATATGGTAACAACTGCAAAGTCTTTAAATTCATTCTTAGAATATAAACCACAAACCGCAGTCACTAGCAATATATATGTTTGTATAGTCGATTTTCATAAACCTGGCAAACTTGTACTTAACTTACACTTAGCTGCTTGTCGCTGATTGGATGGATGTCGTGTTGTCCGAATCTCTCAGTAGTTTTCACACTGTTTCAGAATTGTGATTATACGGCCATAGATTGAGATAAGAGCAAAATTATGTAATGTTATGTACATACCAGATGTAAGTATTAAGAAGTTACATACCAAATTATTATATAATAGTTAACAGTTATGAAACAACACTCTCCGAAGCTGTAGACTTGAAATATGTTTCAAACGCATAAACTTCAATGTTTAAATTTCTAGCTAGATTTTTAGTGCAATCATACCATTGGTGGTTTGAAAAAAAAAAAAAAAATTATTGTACATTGCTGATGTTGTATAACGCCTAAGAACAAAATACTATCGTAGAAATGTAAGCTTGTCAGAAAATTTGGGGTGGAGGAGTTGTGGGAGGAACAGCCTCGGGGTTGACAGAAAGTTGACGTACTCTCAGCGGTAGGTTCAAATAGGGGTTGTGGAGTTCTTGTCTTCATAAAATAATAAAGATGTTTATATATCATGATGTTCATTTTTTACATTTCAAAAGTAATGCTCACGGAATGTCATTAATGTTTTAGGATATGTATAAAGGCAAATTACATACAATGAATTTATTCATACCATTTACTGGCTGGTGTGCCACTCTCTATATAAAATGACAGGAAATTGACTGTTCCTCAACTAGAAATTTTCAATTATGTCCTATTACAGTTGTTTTTTCTTTATCTGGCGCCCATCGTATTTTTAGATAGGCCTTAATTATATTATATTTTGTAAATCATAAGACTCCTCATGAATAAAAAGAGCATAGCCCATATATTTGTGAATATTAATTGTTCTGTTGTCTTTTGTTCCATCACAACAAACTTATACCAGTTTTCTATAGTACAGGGAAACAAAAAGTTCTTAGGAACTTAAATTTCAAGTATATTTTCATAACTGTTCATTTTAATACTGTATTAGGCAATGATGGCATTAATGAAGAGAAAAGTCAATAATAATAATATTAAAAATAATAACAAAAGTAAGAGTCACAACAAAGTAAACAACAACTAAGTATTGATAACAGTAGAAATAATAATACATCAATTAAAGGCGTCAGAATTATATAAACAAAAGTATCGATAACAGTATTCAGGGTCGTGGATGATAATAAAGTATCATCAGTATCATGTTAACAAATGTATCAATAACAACATGAAATAGAGCTAGAATTTTAGTCCAGTTTCAGAGCATCTTCATCACTACTGTCATCAGTAGTGCTATCATTCAAGTCAATTACAAACTCATCAAGTAACTTATCAAATGCTGAATCTTTGGCATGATACACTTCTTCGATTCTCTTGACATGTTCTATAGCATTTTGCCAGTGCTGTGGCGTCACGTGATCAACTGCTTCTTTTGTAATTTTTTCTACAATTTTCAGAGACTGGTCGCTATTAGAATTACGTTTTTATATTTCTGTCTTCACTTGGGCCCAGATAAGTTCGATAGGGTTCAAAATGCAGTGATAGGAAGGTAGACAAGGTACTTTATGGCCATAGTGAGCAGCAATTTCATCTATTTCGTATTTTTGAATTTCCTTGTGGCGCTGGCAGATCTGAAGAAGTTCGAGTTTTGTAACAGAGGGGTCATGGTCAATGTTATTTAGAACCAAACCAGTCTATGATTTGGGCTTTTCTGTTGCTACTTGTCGGGACCTTGTTGATTATTTTAGAGTGATAAGGAGCATTGTCGATGATGATAAGGGAATCCTTCTTGATATTAGGAAGAAGTTGTTCTTCTAACCACATTTTGAACCTTTCGTTATCCATCGAGTCATGGTAATCACCCTTTGATCCGTTTTTTGATTTGAACATAAGCAATGCTCCCGGTACAAAACCCTCATCACTTCCTGCATGCACTATTATAAACCTGGAGCCTCTCCCTGACTTCGTTTTCGGTCCTTTTCGACGGTGAGGTTCTGGTTCACCCAAGTCTCGTCCACGAATACCTCCGGTCTTGGGTTTGGACTCTCTCGATTTCTCTTCAGTTCTCTAAGGTACTTGTTCCTTGTTGCAATGATGTCCTGTCTCTCCATGAGTACCTTTCTTCCGCTTGTGACTTTCTTGTACCTAAAACCAAGATTCCTGACTATTTTGTAGAGGGAACTTCTCGAGCCAGTGAAATTAGTAGCAGGTTACCGAACTTTTGCCAACAAATTTGCTAATGTAGGAAGGTCTCCTCTTTCATAAAAGGATAGGATCTCTCTCCTAACACATTCTCTGTCGAAACTATCAAGATGATCAACAACAGTCGATTTCCTTTTCCAGGACAATGGTGAATAAATTATACTTTCGGAAGATTTCATCTTCTCAGATTTGATGCGATAGATAGTTCTCTCTGAAACTTGAGTTGCTGTTGCTGTCGCCTTAATGATTTCTTTCATTGTCTTGCTAGGGCCCTGTGAAGTGAAATATTGAAAAACATTATTATATTACGGCACTGACTGGTAAACCTACTGCCAGTAGCATGTATATGCCTGGTGTTTGAAGTGCCTTCATCTCTGCTTTGTTCCATATCGTCTCTTGTGGCCATGGCTGAAATAGGTGAAATCGACGACAGTGAGCCAACTGCTCGATAGCCGATTCTAAGCTGATTGATGATGGCGGTGTGTGCAGACGACAACTCGCCGGCTGTTCCTTTCTCAACGCCTCCACCCCGAATGTTTCGGGAAGCTTACAATTTTACGATAGTATTTTGTTCTTAGGCGTTATGCAACCTTCAGCAATGTACAATAAATACGATTTGCATTTTTCCAAACCACCAATGGCACGACTGCGCTAAAAATCTAGCTAGAAATTTAAACATTAAAGTTCATGCGTTTGAAACATATTTCAAGTCTACAGCTTCGGAGAGTGTTGTTTCATAACTGTTAACTATTATATAATAATTTGGTATGTAACTTCTCAATACTTACGTTTATTACAACTGGTATGTACATAACATTACATAATTTTGCTCTTATCTCAATCTATGGCCGTATAATCACAATTCTGGAACAGCGTGAAAACAACCGAGAGATTCGGACAACACGACATCCATCCAATCAGCGACAAGCAGCTAAGTGCAAGTTAAGTGCAAGTTTGCCAGGTTTAAAAAAAATCGACTATAGAATCGTGTAAATATGAATATTTTAATTTTTTTTACAATACAAATTAGATTTAATTTGCATTATGTAACATTCCATGTAAAATTTAGTTCTGGGACCAGTTACGCGTTTATTATAGTTACAGTTAGTTATTATATTTCCTAAAATCTAATTCTGATGTCTAATGGGCGGATATTTTAGTTTCATTTCTTATAAAACCTGAAAATTATGTTCATGTTATATATAATTAATTTCAGTTCAACTTGAAGAGCTTCCTCATAAACTGTCTCATCATTTCTGTACACTTCATTATTATTATTATTATTATTATTATTATTATTATTATTATTATTATTATTATTATTATTATTATTATTATTATTATTGAGAAGATGAACCCTATTCATATAGAACAAGCCCTCATCAGAAAGGAGTACCAGGAGATAATGGAAAATTCAGAAAGTGGGGATCACTTATCAAAAAGGAAAAAAATAAATTAACAAAAATCTTCGTCCAAAAGTAAATTTTTTCTGCATTTTTCATGTATTGAAAAAAAAAAAACCCAAGGCCGAGATGTAAAACAACTGTTCTCAGCGTATATGAAATTATTTGATTTTACAATGCTTGTGATGCATCGAATATTCGTCTCGGGAATATATTATAAAACACATTGATGTGCAAGATGAAAACTTGATAACATTACTGAGCTAATGCACTCTATATTCCAAATCCCAAATAATTAAAAACCTTTATTTTACATAACACATAAGATAATTACGTCAGCGATTAAAATACATATTCCTAAACATCTCAGGTTAAAGTGATCTTGGCCACTTTATATCACAACCCTGCTGTCTGAAGAGATTCATCCCTTGAAGGTACTAGTTGTTGGCTACCTCGTTTGCTCCGTTCCCTCGTTACCACTGAAGAAAAGGAACGTGAGACTTACGGGTGCCAGCTGTCAGCAGTGCCATTCCCGGACAATGGTGAAGTGTCAACACGATGACTGCATTGTCCGGGAGAAGCAAATGATCTCTCTCTCTCTCTCTCTCTCTCTCTCTCTCTCTCTCTCTCTCTATTAGTACTGCATACTGTGCACATGTTTAACATAATCATTTGACCATATGTGATGTAATCAAGAACTTCATCTTATCATAAATTTCATAAATATATAAACTTTTAGGACTACTGGAATATAACAGCAATGTGGGACATTTTTGTAGTGCCTTTACTTTTGGATGTTAACTTATATATGAAAAAAAATTTGGTAAAACGAAACGAAGGCGATAATACTAATATGGATGAAATGACGCACAAACTCTCTGGGGATAAAGTTAATAACAGTAAAAAAAACAATTAATATTTATATACTAGATGACAGATGCTATCATAATTAAACATCATTTTTTGTTTGATACTGCTCTACTTGCAGCCGGTAATAATAATAATAATAATAATAATAATAATAATAATAATAATAATAATAATAATAATAATAATAATAATAATAATAATAATAATAATAATAATAATAATAATAATAATCAGGATATAAAACACCAAGAGATGAAGGACACGATCAGGAAAGAATATCTGCAGAGACTCGAGGCGATACTCAAGTCAAAACTCAACGCCGGAAATATGATAAAAGCCCTAAACACATGTGCAGTGCCAGTAATCAGATACAAAGCAGGAACAGTGGAATGGACGAAGGCAGAACTCCGCGGCATAGACCAGAAAACTAGGAAACATATGACAATACACAAAGCACTACACCCAAGAGCAAATACGGACAGACTATACATAACACGAAAGGAAGGAGGGAGAGGACTACTAAGTATAGAGGACTGCGTCAACATCGAGAATAGAGCAGTGGGGCAATATCTGAAAACCAGTGAAGTCGAGTGGCTAAAGAGTGCATGGGGAGAAGGACTGATAAAAGTAGACGAAGACCCAAAAATATACAGAGACAGGAGAATGACAAACAGAACAGAGGACTGGTACAACAAACCAATGCACGGACAATACATGAGACAGACTAAAGAACTAGCCAGCGATGACACATGGCAATGGCTACAGAGGGGAGAGTTCAAGAAGGAAACTGAAGGAATGATAACAGCGGCACAAGATCAGGCCCTAAGAACCAGATATGTTCAAAGAACGATAGATGGAAATAATATCTCTCCCATATGTAGGAAGTGCAATACGAAAAATGAAACCATAAACCACATAGCAAGCAAATGTCCGGCACTTGCACAGAACCAGCACAAAAAGAGGCATGATTCAGTGGCAAAAGCCCTTCACTGGAGCCTGTGCAAGAAACATCAGTAATAAGTGGTACGAGCACCAACCTGAGGGAGTGATAGAAAACGATCAGGCAAAGATCCTCTGGGACTATGGAATCAGAACGGATAGGGTGATACGTTGCAAACAGACCAGACGTGACGTTGATTGACAAAGTCAAGAAAGAAAGTATCACTCATTGATGTCGCAATGCCATGGGACACCAGAGTTGAAGAGAAATAGAGGGAAAAAATGGATAAAGTATCAAGATCTGAAAATAGAAATAAGAAGGATATGGGATATGCCAGTGGAAATCGTACCCATAATCATAGGAGCACTAGGCACGATCCCAAGATCCTGAAAAGGAATCTAGAAAAACTAGAGGCTGAAGTAGCTCTAGGACTCATGCAGAAGAGTGTGATCCTAGAAACGGCGCACATAGTAAGAAAAGTGATGGATTCCTAAGGAGGCAGGATGCAACCCGGAGCCCCACACTATAAATACCACCCAGTCGAATTGGAGGAATGTGATAGACAAAAAAAATAATTTATTATTATTATTATTATTATTATTATTATTATTATTATTATTATTATTATTATTATTATTATTTTAATTCCGTGTTCCTGACTTGTTTAATAAATTTTCCTGATGATTTCATTGTCTTTTAAAGTTAAGTATATCTTAGTTTTACCCGACCACTGAGCTGATTAACAGCTCTCCTAGAGCTGGCCCGAAGGATTAGATATTTTTAAGTGACTAGGAACCAGTTAGTTGCTTAACAATGGGACCTACAGCTTATTTTGGGTTCCGAACCATCATTTTAAATTTTCACAATATTAGCATAGACAATTTTAATAATTTTACTTTGTGACTAGCGTAGCAAGACTGTTCTTTGCTGAATTTTGACACGTAGAGAATATTTCTTAATTCACTGATTCCCATCGCTCTGAATAAAGCCATAATATTTTATTTTAATTGTACCTGAGACGTGATTTTTATATATCGAACACGGCTGGAAAGAAATGAAAAAATGGTTGTAAATTCTGACCCATGTCGCCTTTATTGCTAAGCCATATTCAGAGGACTGATACAAAGTGATAGAAATCCAACATAAATATGATAGCAAGACAGTACATACGAATTACCAGTGATCTATATAAACCTACAAATATAGGCAACAAACAAATAAAGGTACCCAGTAGTTCTTAGGACAAAATAAACTACGATTTCAATAAACTTCTTACATTCGTTCTAAGCTGTGAGTATGCGCACATAACAGCTCGCCCTGAGGTAACCATTTCTTCGAGCGCTGCACTAAGCAAGACGAATTACCAATTATTCCAGTCAACATATCAGTGTACACCACAAACAAATGAAAACACCAGCTAAATTAAATTAAACTAGGATTTCCATAAACTTCTCGTATAAGACCTTCGATCTAAGCTATGATTATGCGCACAGAAACGACCAACCTCCAGAACTCGTCCTGTGGTAACCATTTGTTTGAGTCTCGTTCTAAGCATGACGTAAATGGAGCATTGAAATTCTGCTTAAAATTCCGGTGTTCTGTCGTCATTCTTCTTGTGGTCGACTTCCATTTGTCTCCGGGAAACGGAATCTTCGAGACAGCCAGGTAACAAAAGGCAGCTTTCGTCTTATTTTATTTTCCCTTTTATTTTTTTTATTATAAGTTTATTTGTGTTGGGATTAAGGCTGTCAGTCCCACAGCTTATTATTTCGGATTCTGGTTGTGAAGACGATAATGATATTTTTAATCGACAAGAGATACTATATTACGAAATATATATATATATTTTTTTGCGTTATTATAATTACATATGTTTAAGTTAATATGTATCTGTACTAAATGCTATTTGGGAATTACAGTTGTTATAGGCAAAAAAAAAAAAAAAAAAAGGAGCTCGAGGATGTAACTCCTCTCTCTCTCTCTCTCTCTCTCTCTCTCTCTCTCTCTCTCTCTCTCTCTCTCTCTCCGTCACCCACACGTATTGCATCTCTCAAACTTTATTACCCAGCAAAGGGACAAATCTAAATTAGCCATGATGAAGAACGTGAAAGGTGACCAAACATCTAATCTTTCCTTTTCTGTAACCTAATCAGTTGGACTTCTGCTTGATGTGAATACCTTGCCCCTAGAAATGAAAGCCACTTTCTTGACTTTCATCCTATCTCATAGTGGAGAAGACAACGTCCCATCCAAATAATTCACGTGTTTTGGTTGCAGTTGTCTTCGTTTTATGAGCTTCATTAGTGTCTCTGTTTTGGGGTACGAAGGAAAAATGAGATTGGACTGTCGCACTCATATTGTTTCAGTGATTTTTATCTTGGGTTCATTGCAGCTATATTTATAAAAGATAAATTGTATTATCTTCTACAATCAATATTTTGCTTTCATCGCGCAGTTGCGCAAAAGTTTGTTTCATAGAGAGAGAGAGAGAGAGAGAGAGAGAGAGAGAGAGAGAGAGAGAGAGAGAGAGAGTTCGTACCCAGATCCTCAGGGAGAGATGAAGTTCGCTGTTTGCACCAGAGTTAATAAGGGACACAAACGATAGCAGCCAGGCAAAGTACCGGCAAACAATACTAGTTAGAAATTCACTGAACGGCGTCAGCCAATAGCGAATGGCACGAGGAGAAGTTAATTTGCCTCCCGTTGTTGGAAGATGGAATTAGCTCTCTGTGCGAGATGTGTACTGTACAACGAATTTGGGTCAACGCCCACCTGCTAATTGAACTGAAATAGTGAAGGTATTCCTTCTCTAATTTTTTATGTTATTCATTTTTTATGATTTTCTTTGGTTAGCTGATAAAAATAAACTATTTTCATAAAATCTTTATAAGATACTTGAGATTGCTGTAACGTTTCATACGCCGAAAAACATTCAGAATCCTAAACGTTCTTCGTCAGATGATAAAAAGGATAAATCAAGACTGCAGACTATGTAAATAAGCTTTCGTAAGAGGGTTTGGGGGTTGGGGGGAGGGAGAGTGGGGGGGGGGGGGGCGTTAGAAAGGCGGATTCTGTGAGAGCAAAACAAAATTAGAATGCAAATAAAAATCCACAAAAATTCCTTGGGATAAGAAGTAATTTCATTTACATAAGTTTCCTGTTGAAACAGTAGACGGTTTCGTATATTCCGTTCTTACTTAGTTATTCATGAACATTATGATAAGGACGTTATGGTATCCTGTGGAAGAGATAAGGAACTGCTCTTTCGTGAATATGAGTACAACTTTCCTTAAGCTCAGTGAGTTATTACACAGTGGTGTTTTGATCCGCTTGTGCTCTCCGTAAACTTTATTTATTCTTTCATTTATTGTTAAAATTAATATTAATCTTTAACACGTACAGTTTTAGAAAACGGATTTAAGAAGAACACAGCAACACAAGAAACTAAATATTCAGTTTCGTAATATATGTATGTGTATAAATATCTATCTATCTATATATATATATATATATATATATATATATATATATATATATATATATATATAGAAAATAGATATAGAATATAGATATAGATATATATATATATATGTATGTAATTATATATATATGTATGTATCTATATCTATATCTATATCTATATATATATTATATATATATATATATATATATATTTATATATATATATATATAGATATCTATATATATAGAATATATATCATAGATATATAGATATATTTATCTATATAGATATATATATATAGATATCTATATATATATATATATATATATATATATATATATATATCTATATATATATCTATATCTATATATATATATATATATATATATCTATATATATATATATATATATATATATATATATAGATATATATATATAGAATATATATATATATATATATCTATATAATATATTATATATAATATATATATATATATATAATATATATATATATCTATAGATATATATAGATATATATATATACACTAAGATCTATCACTCACACTTGTCCAATTGCAGGGTTTTCATTTATAAAGTTAATTCATTAGCGGATGTATTCTCCAATCAAAGATTATGAGCATTATTTTAGGATGTAAAGACATTAGTGGGAGAAACTACGAACAAATATTGAATAAATCTAATGTACTGGAATAATTAGAGATGAAATCACGATTAATTTCAGCAATAAAAGCAATTTATTTCATCGGTCAGAATAAAAATGCCAAGCATTATTACTATTGATTTGACAATCGTATAACAGATATGCTTAGTTCTGTAACACAAATCTGTTGAAAATCATCAAAACATGCAACACAAAAAAGAATTTCACTAGTTTGTGAAAGCAATAAAGAATAAATGAACTGGAAAACCAAAAATTCCAGAACCATGTAACATGGCGTAAAGATAGGAAAGTTGGGAACTAAATTCTAGGTTTTAGTTTTCTGTAAAAGAAAATTATTGTGCCGGCATTGTCTGTCCGTCGGTCCGCACTTTATTCTACCCGTCCTCAGATCTGAAAAACTACTGAGGCTAGAGCACTGCAAAATGGCATTTTGATCATCCATACCCCAATCATCAAACATACCAAATTACAGACCTCTAACTTCAGTAGTTGTTATTTTATTTAAAGTTAAAGTTAGCCATGGATCATGCATCTGGCAGCGCTTTCAGGATGCATGGGACGCACCCTTACTCTACCGCATCTGATGAGTAACTGAAATGCTACCGGTTATAGCTGATGGTTTTATACATCATTATACATTGTACAGAAAACGCGATTGGACCGAAGAACATCGATTTATTTTGTACTTGTTTTAATATTATATAAAAATAACTAGGGAGCAAATTGACATTTACAGTTCTCTGCTGACGTTAATATTTTTATAATAAATGTTTGGAACAATTAGTTTATCACAGAAAGAAAACAAATAGATTTGTGTTCAAAACAGAGTTTGAGGAAATTACGATAGAGCGCTACTACTACTACTACTACTACTACTAATACTAATAATAATAATGATAATAATGATAATTGTATGTATGTGCATGCATGTGCGTAATTGTATATATAGATATTACAAATTGTCCTTTTCACAAACAGTTCTTTCAATTACCCAAACCAGTGTCAACAGCAGAATGATACGACGTGGTTTTTGAGAGCAGCTTCGTTAAACCCTGTAATTGCCTCGGAATCTCTCAGGGCATCAACCCATACTTCTGTGTGAAAGAAATAGAAATAAAAATGATACAGGAAAAGGGAAGCTGAGGTCGTAATTAGGTACGAGAGGGGTGAATCACGTCCCTCTCTCTTACGTTTATTTTCGTTTCGAAAAAGGAGAGTGGCAGCTATTCCTAATCACCATGCTTGATAGAGAATTTTTTTTATTTTTTATTTTTACCTTTGTCTGATAAGGGAAGGCGTAATAATAGTTTGAGTATCGGTGTTTTTAGAGTATGTAAGGGTTTTTCTTTAATTATTATTATTATTATTATTATTATTATTATTATTATTATTATTATTATTATTATTATTATTATTATTATTATTATTATTATTATTGAAAAAGAATCCCACAAAATCACTGTGTAACTTGTTTACTTCTAAGTGTCAGTGATACTTATTTCACGTTTGAGGGACAAATTTACAAACAGAAATATGGAGTAGCTATGGGGTCTCTTCATTATCACCTATACTCGCTAACATCTATATGGAATATTTCGAAAGTAATCTAGTTCCTCAGGTTAATGTCCCTAACTTAAAACTGCAAGGATGGTGGAGATATGTGGATGATATTTTTGCTATTCTGCAAGGTGACAAAAATGAAATAGAAACTTTTCTAGACGAACTCAATAAGTTTGATAACAACATCCAGTTCACTTTAGAGAAAAGTAACAATAATAAACTGCCCTTTTTAGACATACTCATAGAAAGAAAAGAAACAGGATATGAATTTAGCACATATAGAAAACCCACACATACAAACTCATATATGCATTTCTTCTCTTTTCACAGTCATGATATAAAAATAGGTGTTCTAACAGGTTTATTTCTTAGGGCAATGAGAACGTGTGACCCTTGCAAGATAGAGCAAGAAATAAATTACATTGATAAAAGCTTCGATGTATTAGCATACCTGGAATGGTTAAGAAAAAGGGCACTCAACAAAGCTAAGAAGATTTTTTACAGAGCAAATGTAGAGAGTACATGGAATAAAGCAAACAAGAAAATATTTGCCCTCCCTTTTATGCCTAAAATGAAACAAATCACCTCAAAAACGAAAGAAAGTAAATATAAATTTGTATATACCTTTGATAATACTCTAAAAAACAAAGTATGTAAAAATAAATTGGAAGAAGAAGACAGTAATACAGATGATGTAGCGGGGGTATACATAATCAATTGCAACAATTGTGGAGACAAATATGTGGGGGAATCAGGTAGGGGAATAAGGACTAGAATCCAAGAACATAGAAGGGCAGTACAGCTTAACTCTCAGGGGAGTGCTATAGCTAGGCATTGTTGGGAAAATTACCATAGGATGGATTTAAAAAACAGCAGGTTTATATACAAAAGCAATAAAATTAGTCACAGGAGGGTAGTAGAAGGAGCACTCATCAGAGAGATTAAAGTAATAGAAGGAAACAAAGGTTTTACCTCAGCATATCCCATAAGCCGAGCTTTGATATTAAAAGAAGCTAAGATTGACCCTGCTGACCTGGAGATTAGGTTTTCTGCCCAACAGACTTTTGGTGACCACACCCTTACCACAAGGGCTAATCCTATTGACAATCAGCTCAGGATATCAGAGCAACAAGAGGGGATTGGCAACTCTCAAGGAAACCAGAATAGCCATCACATAAATGACAGCTCAACGAGAAGTTCCAGAAGACTGCTGGGCCTTGACCCAGGCTGACAACCCAAACATCTCTTGAAAATAGGCCACAGATAGGGCCTGAAAGTACTCGAGTGTGGAGTAAAATTAAATGTAAATAGTTAGAAGTAAACAAGTTACACAGTGATTTTGTGGGTTTCTTTTTCAATCTTCAGAAGAAAACTGAAAGAAGTTTTTGTTTGGTTCATTATTATTATTATTATTATTATTATTATTATTATTATTATTATTATTATTATTATTATTGCTTCGCCAGCAGAGTTGATTATGGCTTTTCATTAGTATTATTTTTATTCATAACAACAAACAACCTGGCTACCGTAAGCTTACTCTATCTTATGTAATATGTTCCAACAACAAAAACTGGATATTTTGTCTGTGTTTTTGCCGAAGCATCTGCTCTGTGGATTTCTTTTTACCCTAGATTAAAAAGTTGAAGTCTCAAGGATGCTTTAAATATCTGAGTTTCGTTCCTCACTGTATTAATGAATCTTTCTTCAGGTGACTTATTCTGTTACGGTAATTTCCTTAGAGTCAAGTTATGCTGGTTCTAATGATATTTCCTCGGCTTAAGGCTCCATACGCTTTGAAAGTTCTCAAGTCCCTCTCAAAAGTAGAAGTTTTCCAACTTAACTCTTCGTCATTAAATATTCCTACATACTCGACCTCGAAGAGAAAGGCCACCTACTCAAACTTTTTATTTATAATATTTTCTTCTCTATTCCTATACTTTACAGTTCTCCCTAGAGAGTTATTACTCGCATTTTTTTTTTTTACTAATTTTTAAAGGTCTTTTCAAGGGGCTTAAGTTTCTAACTTCTCTATTTTACTTTCCTTAAAAAAAAAGTTATAAGAACCTTTTCTTCGCATCAAGCAGTACTTTCCAGATTAAACTTTAAGGAACTCCGCTGTATCTTTTGAGAGACTCTTCTCATTATGCGTGAAATAACTATGTAGAAAGTTTATTGTAGTACCCAAAAAGGGTATCATGTTTGTGTGAACTAAATTCTCTTTCAGGTTTCGTAATTTTTTTTTTTTCAACGCGAAAGGCTTTCAAATAAATTAATTTATTCGCCGTGACCACCAAAGAATGAAAATATTTTATCGTAGCTTTTTCCCAGTAATCCCTTAAAGAGACCAAGTTATTTATATTATATATCATACATTTCCAAAATGAATTTCATAATTAATCTTCACTTGTAAATATGATTGGCAAATGTCATGTATTTGTCAAATGAAATGATAGATTTTGAAAGGCCGTTATTTCCTTGCCAAAAACACTTTCACGCAAGTATACATATACACAAACACACTTTCTCTCAGAGCAAATAATAATACAAGCCAGAAACAAACAAAAGAGTCCTGGCGAATGACAAGCGCACACGGCAGTAAATCTCGGTTTTATCACCGCAATCCAGTCCATATCGATTGGCGGCTTAAGGCTTGAAATCCTTCCAGGTGCATCAACGTGTAACCCGTTCGTGCTGACAGTTAAAGGATATCCAGGTCAAATCCCTTCTCGTCATGTGTGCTTTCAGTGAAATGCGATTTGGTCGTTTTATATGGACTCTGTATATACTACGTAGGGTAGCAAACAAATGGCGTTGCTGGCATTCCTTACTGATTGCAATAGCTTTTTTTAGACGATTATTCAGCAAGACTCTCTCTCTCTCTCTCTCTCTCTCTCTCTCTCTCTCTCTCTCTCTCTCTGTTTTTTCTTTCTCTCTATGCATATACTAATTTTGAATGACGAAGAATAGTTGAAAATATTCCAGTCTATTCTAATATGTATTATAATTCTTAAATGAAATGTGTTTCCCTGTTGAAATATTGCAGTGGATATAAGGAACGACAGGCAGAGAGAGAGAGAGAGAGAGAGAGAGAGAGAGAGAGAGAGAGAGAGAGATTCTTAATCCTTTCCTTTTTCCATGGGTTCTTTCCACCCTCACGTCTTTACACTAAAGAGAACTGACCATTCCATATTTGAAGAGATGGGACACCACATCCCTCAAACGCCTGTCAATAAAACTTAGTAATTGGGCCATAAATTCACACTCGGTTGAACAATCCGCTCTTCTGGGTGCATCAAAAGGTCCAGGGAGAGACGGCCTTCGTCTCAGATTTTGAAAAATGATCCGTTTCGTAGAGTCTTTTACTTCTTCCTTGTTCTTTTCTTATTTTGTTTTACGTTAGTCTCATTGATAACACGCACGATGATTGAATAATTAAAACTCAACTTGAAAAAGGAGTTTGGATTTTAGCTTTGTCGAAAAGGTAAAACTTGATCTTGGCATGAATTTATTAAAGGTATTTTTGTTTGTTTTAATATTATGTGAAACAGTCTTTTTCATTTTCTTTTCATTTGCCAAAGAGACGGAAATATGCTGGAGTAATGTCGATTCGGTACCTCTATATCTCCATTTGCTCCCAAAGCATCTGAATCATTTACGATTTTGTGACTCAAATTAAACATGAATTTTTTCTAGCTTCCTATATTATCATTGGCTTGAACGTCTAACAACTCTGTGCTCAAATACACATTTAAGTAAATATATTTTGTTTGTTTGCCTTGCCATAAACCTCCCACTCTTTAATTATCATTTTTCTTTTTTTACGGCTTAATATATTCACGGCATCGATATATTTGGAAGTTGCAACATCAACAAGCTTGAAAATTTTCATTGTGTGTTAATCAATTCATTACAGAAGATGATTTCATTTTGTTATTGTCCTTTAGTGTTTTTTTTATTGATTTATAGTATGAATTTGCAGTTTTTCGTTCTTATTTCGCGATTCCCTCAACCTGCAATACATCAGATCATTTATTTGTATATCAGAGACAGCAAGTAAAACATTTGAGAACGGATTGCGAAGGGAAGAAATAAACTGGCAGCAGCAGCCGTTCGGACAGGACTATTCTTCGTTAATCCTTCATATGCAAACTATTGATATAACCAGAGTAATCAAAAAGATGAAAAGCTTACGGTCGTGAGAGTGACGACTGTAAGTCTCATTCCGTAAAACCGTCGCCCACTCAGTGTATATTTCAGTCCGCATATTCTAGCTACAGCAGAGCAGGATTGCGCAAAGCCCAGGGTTATGAATGATTTGTGTGCAGATTACTTTTGTATGCTGAAATGCTGAACCCCCTGGAAGTTGTGAATTATCTCCCGGTAAATCATCCCTGCCTTTCCAAACTGAATTTAGATTTCAGCTTGCGCTTGAATTTCCTGTGCGATTTTCTGCGTACACACACACACACACACATATATATATATATATATATATATATATATATATATATATATATATATATATATATATACATATATATATATATATATATATATATATATATATATATATATATATATATATATAGTATATATATATATATAGTATTATATATATATATATATATATATATATATATATATATATATATATATATATATATATATATATCTATATATATATATATATATATATATATATATATATATATATATATATATATATATATATATATATATATATATATATATATCATATATATATAGATATATATATACATATATATAGTTATATATATATATATATTATATATATCTATATATATATATATATATATATATATATATATATATATATATATATATATATATATATATATATATATATATATATATATATATAATAGATAACTCAGAGTCTCTTCAGTCTAATTTTCCTAACTCGTAACCTAATTTTGCTGGAATTCTTATGATCATTTTGTAGTAATGCGCTCGATACAAGCGTGGAAAATTCCGCGATTTTTTCAATGATTTTCTCTAGGGTATGTGAATTCGTGTGGGAATATCTGACCTTCGATTGTTTACTTTAGATTTTTTAATATGTGGTATTTTCTACAGTTTCTTAAATATTTCCTCTCTCTTCTTATCAATTTCTTTGTTAATTTCAAGATTGCATTTAGTAATTGTTTTAGCTCATCTCTGTAACTACCCATGTATTCGCCACCAAAATGTATAAAAAGCTTTAATGCAATAGCAGAGGTGATTAGTCGTTAATGTAGATGTTATCTTTGTACCAACAATAGTCAATAATCTGAACTGAATGTTTATATTGTAATATAAATAAAAACAGTCTGTATTCGTTTTGCTGCGGTTAATAGTCCGAAAAATATAGTAAACAAACTATCATAATAGTCGATAAGTATTTCACAAATAAGGGTAACCCAGGATAAATTGTGCCAGAATAATGGAAAATAGTCTCGAGTATTTTAAGACAGTAATTTCACGATGCCTGATAGTCCTTCATATACCGCGTTCAGATAACCCCTCTACCCGATAGTCGGTTATATAAAAACAATTCGATAACCCCTCTACCCGATAGTCGGTTATATACAACATTCAGATAACCCCTCTACC
This sequence comes from Macrobrachium nipponense, assembly GCF_015104395.2. Lineage (NCBI taxonomy): Eukaryota > Metazoa > Arthropoda > Malacostraca > Decapoda > Palaemonidae > Macrobrachium > Macrobrachium nipponense. The sequence continues at coordinate 69,305,385 of NC_061090.1, read as the reverse complement.
CGATAGTCGGTTATATACAACATTCAGATACTCCCTCTACCCGATAGTCCGGAATACATTTTTATGTTAGCCAGACTGAAAGTGGTGTTGCATATGCATGGCCACTCTACTGCATAATTGATAGCGACGCCGTTGCAATCCAATTTTCATCAGGAAATTCTATTATCGAAAAATAATCTTTCTGTCAATATAGACAAAACCCGCGTTGCCAACACTCCTTTAAAAAAAGGCTTTTTACGAGGTTGGTGAAATGAGGCTTCACTAAATGCTCACCCCTACGCTTTCATTTTCCCCCTTTTTTTTGGTAAAAAAAATAATGCTTAAATAATTGGCAATGGAGATTTTAGTACACTATAATTCCCTGTAAATTAATCCGTTAAAATCATTTCTCTGAATTTTACTTACGTTATCTATTTTCATTGCTTTTTTAATTTAGACATTTCAGAGGATTGAAAATATTGCAGAATTTAACTGTTTCAGTCTCTGGCAAAATACCTGTTCCTTTATATTCATTATACTTCATTCCAATTTTTAAGAAATATGACAATCTTCTTCTGTCACTGCTTTCAGATCACTATTGTTGTATTGTTCACACATTTCTAAAAACGAAATGATCCTATCATCTCTGAAGTGACTGTATTGATAAGTGTAAACCTTCAAGGCGTTCAGTGAATGTGCTCAGAAGTAATCTAAAGAGTCAATGCACTATTTGCTCTAGATAATAAGATAATCTTTTCTGGGGAATGAAATACTCTACGGCTGCAAATTTTCATAAAATGAAAATATTTTTTTTTTTAGTAAGAATTACGCTTGATGCAATACTTTCTGCAGAATCCTTTAGTAATTTGATTGGAAAAGTTTCGGAGTGCGTAACTTTTTCTTTCAGAAGCGCTCTTGGAATATGTGTAGGCCAGGAAGTAATTGATGTTTGGCTAAATACTTTTCTCGGTATTTAGTCTTTTTGTTGTTCTCCGTTCTTGCATTAAAAGCTGAATTAGTCTAACATACTTGAAAAATAAGAACACTTTGACAAAATATTTTCCTAAATAATTTGTCCTTTTGCTATTTTACAGGATAACACTGAAATGGGATATTCTGGCACAAGATTAGTTTTTTTTTTAAATGGCAAGAAATATTTAAAAATTTATTTTCATAGTTGAATTGGGTCATTAGATCGTTAACATTTTTGCTGATTGTCATGGTAATTGCTTTATAGCAAAGAAAGATAAGTTACAAGAAAGGAAAATGCATTTTCTTCAAGTAGGCCTGCAGCAAAGAGGCATTCGCACACGTGTTGGAGGCGCCTGTTCTCATGATTGTTCTAAAATCGTCAGGTGAGGTATGGAACTCGACAAGGCACCGACGTGTCGTGAGAAACGCCGCGATTTCTGATGCAATATTTCTTCGTGATCCTTTTAAAGATTTCTTGTCGTCTCGGAGTCTGTTACGTTCATGATCCGCCCCCCGTAGGCCCCGCCCCCAGGTTACCGTATATATATGACTGACGAAGTAGGAGAGAGCAGATCATCAGCAGCAGAGATCATCAGTTAGAGATCAGCAGAGAGCAGAGGTCATCAGAGAGAGATAAGAGAAGAAGGAACAGACGAAGGACAAAAGAGAAAAAAGGCACACGAGAGTTTGATCAAAATTTGGTCAAGTCGTCGTCAGGGAGTGGACGACCGTGATATTTCGACGTTGAGCAAGCATTCAAGAAGAAACGTCCTGCAAGTGGGTTTTGAGGGATAACCCGCCCTTTAAATATCAAGATAGATTTTGTTTTCTGTGTCAAGAACACGTCTGAAGTTATAGTTCTCCTTTGTGAAGTCGTCGCTTCGAGGATTGATTCCCAACAACTGTCAAACTTGCTAGCAAGTATTTTCATTACCTCACTGTTTCCCCATTTCATGCAGTGTAAGATTTTACTTTTTTTATGTAAATAGGAGAAACCATTCTGCATTTATCTTTGTTAGTAAGCTTGTGAATAAACCTTTGTTCTGTTTGTGTATCTTTCTGTATTCGTATCCCCAGTTTCAACTGTTGGTGTTGAGTTCTTTTTGTTTATTTAATATCGAACTTGGAGCGGACCTCTCGGGGTCCGTGGCACTGATATAATGTTCCATCAACAAATATGAGGCTGACATGTGTTCCACGGGAACAAAACTGGTACAAGAAATGTTACAAACCGAGAGACGGCCGCTTCAGGTTCGTTATGAAATAAACAAAAAAAAAAAAAATTCAACACCAACAGTTGAAACTGGGGATACGAATATAGAAAGAAACACTAACACAACAAAGGTTTATTTACAAGCTTACTAACAAAGATAAATGCAGAATGGTATCTCCTATTTACATAAAAAGGCAAAATCTTACAATGCGTGAAACTGGGGGAACAGTGAGGTAATTCAAATAATTGCTGGCCAGTTTTGTGACTCAAAGCAATGGCTTCACAAAAGGAGAACTGCGATTGCAGACGTCTTCTTGCCTCCGTATTGCAGAAAATAATGTCTCCTCTTAATACTTGAAGGGCAGGAACTCCCCAAAACCTCTAGCAGAACGTTTCTTCTCTGAAGTCTTGTTCAACGTCTAAATAACTCGGTCGTCCACTCCAGAAGGCGACTTGACCAGAATTCAACCAACTCTCGAGCGACTTTTCCTCTGATCCTTCGTCCTTCTTCTTCTCTTATCTCACTCTGATGATCTCTGCTGCTGATCTCTCACTGATAATCTGATCTGTGGCTCTTACTGATGATCTCTTACTCTGTGACTAACTGATGATCTCTGACTCTGTGACTAACTGATGATCTCTGCTTTCTCGTACTTCGTCTGTCGTATTTATATGGCATTCTGGGGGCGGGGCCTACGGCGAGCGTCACAGACTCCCGAGATTACGGAACGTTCTCGACGAAGTATTGCATCAGAAGTCGCAGCGTTCCTCACGTCACATCGCCGCCTGTCAAGTTCCCCAACACTCCTACCGATTCTAGAACCATCATGAGAACAGGCGCCTCCAACACACGCGCGAAAACCTCCGTGCGGCAGAACTTCTCGAAGATGCGTTTTCCTTTCCTTTATCTTCCTTTGCTATAAAGCAATTACCTTGACAAGAAAGAATCCCTAGGATTAATATAGTCTGTTAAGATTAGAAAAAATGCACATGAATGTCAAATGATTTAAAAGCTCCTCTGTAAAGGGTCAGACATTCATTCATTCCTGAGAACAATTGTTGGTATTGTTTAGGAGACACGCTATCAGTGAAATGGATGTTTATAGACGGAAATCAATAAGAGAGACAAATGACCAATGTGTAAATAAAGTAATAAGAAGAAAATGGACAAATAAAAAAACACCAGAACTCACTTATTTGAAGGAAAAATAAAGCGAGAGGAAAATTTGACAGTTTGGGAAAAAAAAACAATCAATAATGCCTGACCAATTACCTAAAACGCCAACGATTTTCCAGAGTTCTGGATTGGCAGTAGATTGTATCACAGATTATCTTTTATACCTACACCACCCACATTGGGTTAGTTTGGTCTTCAGCTAAAATCAACTTTTTTTTTTTTTTTTTAATTAGCGACAAATACAGATACAGGAATTTCTTTTCCACCGTTTCCTCGTTTATTTGTTTATCTATATTTTTTTTTCGGCATGATTTACTGAGTTTTCGCTTTTTCCAACTAGATTTTGTGTAAAAGGCTAGATTTTGTAAATGAAGTGACTTATAGATACTGCTGTCATGCGCACGCATACTAATGACCACAAACATGCACACATGCATGTACATGCATACATGTTATGTACGTATGTATGTATGTATGTGTACTTGCGACCACATATACGCATATATCATATGTGTGCGAATTTACATGGACAGGCAAACAGTCACACATACACACACAAACAATATATATCAACATATATGTATATATACATGTGTATATATATGTATGTATATATATTAACTCAACATAGAAAAGACTGATATATGACAACTATTCCTTGAAAATGGCCTTCGTTTCAATAAATTCAACTTTCACTAAGGTAGAGAGAGAGAGAGAGAGAGAGAGAGAGAGAGAGAGAGAGAGAGAGAGAGAGTTCGGTTGTGGTTCAATAAAGCCATAATGTCATCTGCGCTCGGATCCACAGCAAGGGTATAACTCACGAAACTTTCTCGTGTACCGCTGAAACATTCTGATTAATTGCTTTTGATTCGACAAATTCGTTTATGGGGTCTAATATTGCCACACACACACACACACACACACACATTCTCTCTCAAAGAGAGAGAGAGAGAGAGAGAGAGAGAGAGAAAGATAATGTTGATTTGTTATTTTAAAAAGATTGGAAGGGGTAAAGATTCTAAATTTATATATATATATATATATATATATATATATATATATATATATATATATATATAATATAATATATATATATAATTAAAATCTTTAATTTTCGATCTTTGCATATATTTATATTATGTATAAACAGAAGCAACCAGCTCTCTAGTAACATAACTCCTGAAGCATGATGGTCTCTCTCTCTCTCTCTCTCTCTCTCTCTCTCTCTCTCTCTCTCTCTCTCTGTTAATCCTTTTTAATTATGACAACAGCCACCCTCAACTACTTATTAAGACCTAATAAATTTTTCACCATTCTACTTCATTTATAATTCCCTCTGTATATCTTTTAATAAGTTTACAAAGTTTAGCGGAAGATGAAATGATTGTCAATGTAAATAAATAAAAAAAGTTAGGAATATCGAGAAAAAAATTACCATGTGATTCGTCTTATGTTAACGAATAGTCACGTAGTCTTTTCAATCTCTTTATGTAGAATAACACATCTAGTATATTTGCATATTGCCATGGCAACAGCATCCCCCCAAAATCCCTGGCAGAACGTTAATTTCACGGAAATTAAAATATAATAAGTCCCCTAAGCTTCACGATCTCGGTAGGATATTGAATCGTGTTGGGACGCAAGACCAAGGATTAAACAGATCGCCTCATTCATGAATTCAGTTTCCATGGAAAAGGTTAATGCCAGTGATTTTATGCCCCCGTCAGTTCAAGTTTACCGTGATCAATAAAACGTTGATTTGCGTGAATCAGGTTTTGTGTAGCTCTCCCCCTCTGCTTTTAATGTCATAGACTTTTATCTGAAGGGTTTATTTACATGCTTTTTCTTTTGTAACATGAAATAATTGCGTTATTAATTCACCCTTGCGTAGCTCGTTGTTTTGCTCTTCAGTATGGTAATTTGTAAAGGACGGATTTAAATGAGTATTTTATGTCTGCTTTGAAAGCATAACTCAGTCATTTTCCGTTATCTTGAGATCTCTCAGTCTATTTCTCACTTTCTTCTTCTTTATATCTCCTTCCTTTGACTCCTCCCTCCATTTTCTTATTTTCCTCTCGATGTTTTTGTGTATTCTTATTTGGTTCTTGTTTTCATTTGTCTTGAAGACGATTTAATCTTTTTTTTTCTTTACTTCAGTTGACTCGTCAGTTTTGAAAACGTAGGTAATAATGATTCCAAATATCATTAAAACAATATCTACGCGCAGAGATAGTATTCTTCGGAATACTCTTTAATCTGGATGAATACTTATATATCCAAACTCGCATTTCTGCCGCTTAATTTTTGCCAATCTATGAAATAGTAATTTCTCAACCATTTCAGATTGTGATGCATGTTGTATGTTTTTATAAGTCGTCACATAAAATGCTACATACACATTTCATTTACTTTGTGAATAACTCATTCATTGTTTACTTAGCTCTATATTTACAGAATCTTAAAGAATATCCAATTTAAGGTTTGTACTGATCTTGAAATTTCCTTACTACCCTCGAAATGTTATTTCTTCTTTTCATTCCGCGTTATATTTTCAGATTTATGGATTCATCTCGTTCATAAACAATTTACCATTTTTAATGTTGAAGGGGAATTTCATATGGAAGATGCTGACTTATTTTCTATTTTTTTTCAGATTTGATTATAGTATTTTGGAATCCTATTATATTCTATTATAAAATCAGTCTATTAAAGTTCTTGCGAAAAAGAGGGAAAATATAAGGAAATCGTGCTTGGAACTATATATAAAATGACAAAAATGATCCTGCACGTGAAATTATAACGAGAAGAATTTAATCTTGCGTAGAAACACCAAATTAGGACCAGAGTTTTCAGGTTAAATGAAAATCATAATCCCGGTATTAAGCTACGTTCATCAGTTGCTAATAATGATGAAATAGACAGTAGGGTAAATTCTGGGATTATTTGATTGAAATAATATATTTTGCATCAGATATTTTTGTAAATATTAACGATAATCTGATTTTGATAAACACACATACACATACAGACACAAAACACACACACACACATATATATATACAATATATATATATATAATATATATATATATATATCTATATATATTATTATTTATACTATATATTTATATATTAATTAATAATTTTATATATATAATATATGATACATGTAAAGTTTCCAGAAGGAGTCCATGATACGACATGTGAAAGACCAAGTTTATTGCATACGATTTCGCACATACATCTCTGTGCATCATCAGTCTGTGAATAAAATACAAAGACATATTATAGACAATCATTTAAAATTACAAGGAATTCACAACTTTAACAAATAAAGTCTAAAAAATATTTAAAAAATTAAAAAAACAGTAAAAAGAGCAGTAAATAAAAAGAGAGACTACTAAAAACACCAACCGTCCATGATGAGAGGTGAAGATGGAGCGACTTAAAGTAGGCACAGAGAAGTGAAGACAACTATGCCAGGTACAAAGGTGATGAAGACAAATTGCCCTTCATGAGATCCAACGTTATTTATAAATTCACATGCCCTGGATGTCCGGGCTCTTACGTTGGATCGACTCGGAGGT
>NC_061090.1:69288458-69293458 GCF_015104395.2 Macrobrachium nipponense | reverse complement strand
AGCACTAGGCGTCAACTCTCTCTCTCTCTCTCTCTCTCTCTCTCTCTCTCTGTGTGTGTGTGTGTGTGTGTGTGTTATGTGAAGGACTCATCAAACACTCCCTCAAGTTAAAAGCAATTAGTCAAAATGTTTGATTTGTTCAGGCGAAAGTTTCCACGAATTCAGTTCCCGCTGTGAGGTTGAGAGCAAATGACATTAGGGGTTCATCGAAACCGAGATGAACATTCTTTTAAAAAGGCTTCAATTACCACTTTTATTTTCTTATGGAGGAAATCCAAGACAGTAAGAAGCAGGCTAATGACTCGTGCTGTAAGCAGAGGGGGCTAAAAGATAAATTGATAAATATTGAATAAGCAATTGTCATTTATCTTTCCATTCTCCATGTGCCAAAGAATAGGCATAGCGAAGACGTATAGATGATTAACGATGACTTTCAGACGTTATATACATTTGTATATATATATATATTTCTATAATATAGTGTATATATATATAGTATATATATATATATATATATAATATCTATATATATATATATATATATATATATATATATATATATATATAGATATAGATATCTATATATATATATATATATATTATAGTATATATATATAGATATATATATATATATATATATATCTATATATATATATATCTATATATATATATATATATATATATATATATATAGATATATACATACATATATATAATATTTGCATAGATGTGTATGCCAAATAAATCATCAGGTTTTACAGAGTCTTAGGTAGCATCACATGCAGAATGGAAGTGTTCTTGAACACTTTGAGAAGATATGTTGCAATATAAAATGGAAAAGTTTAATTTACTGAAGGTATTACTAGAAGACTTTGTAGAAGTGAAGAGCAATAGAAAATAGTGGAAATGAATGCGTAGGTGTATATATTGCTTCTTCAAAACACTCGTAAAATTAGATACAAGAATTTCCTAGGAATAAAAAGCGCTGGAAAAAGAAGTGGGCGTATTTTGAGAACGGAAATATGTTCACGAAATGTTTGATGACTGAATTACTCCTTTCATCCGGGAAAAAACAGCGTCGGAACGTCCGGTTTTACACGAACTTCAAAAGGAAATGAAAGTGAAAAAAGAGGAGAAATGGCCTCATATCGTAACACCTACGGCCATATCAAGGGCTCTCAAAGAACCGAATCTCACAGGTCCGGTTCAAATCCGAATCCCTGAACGTAAAAATCTGTTTGTGTGTGCGCGCGTGGGTGTGGGTGATTTTTTTTTTTTTTTTTGGTGTTGTTTTTTTTTTTTTTTTTTTTTTTTTATTCCGGTCGTCAACACCGGGGTATATCCTGTTGCGAATCAGTCATAAAGTGCAGTCAGCAGTTTTTTCTTGAACCTTTTTTCTTTTAGTACCTTCTACGCTTTTCTGAAATTCCCCTTCATTTACATTTCGTTCCGTTTTATTATAACAATAAGACCTAAAATGCTTGTTTTTTTTTCTTTGCTCTTGGCAGGCTATTGTGATTTTTCCATAATTTCTTGTTTTTAAATTTTTTTTATCATCTTCATGGAAAAAGCAACATCCAAAGTTTTGTAATATATACATATAAGCCCCATTTGACTCACTTGGGAAAATATTTTCGCTTCATGTTTTTGGGAGGAATTTATTTCTGATGATTAGACATTCCTTTCTCCATATAATGTGGTTCGGAACCCACAATAAGCTGCAGGTCCCCTTGCTAAGTAACCAATTGGTTCCTAGCCACGTAAATAAAAAGCTAATCCTTCGGGCCAGCCAGAGGAGAGCTATTAATCAGCTCAGTGGTCTGGTCAAACTAAAGATATACTTGACTTGTAAAACTGAGAGCCTCAAGGAGAAGATAAAGTGTAGCCATTGAAGAATCTTTATAAAGAAAACCCAGTCCTGAAGTAGTAAGATTTATTCCTAGAGGAAACATGTAGGAGCCGTCATAATTGACATAATTTCCGTATTTAAAACTGTATTCGGTTTTTTAAGCAATTGAGAGAGAGAGAGAGAGAGAGAGAGAGAGAGAGAGAGAGAGAGAGAGAGAGAGAGAGAGAGAGAAATCTAAATCAATGAACTGAATTTATTATTATTCAGAAGAATATTGAATTTGCCACAAGATTATTGTTATTATTATTATTATTATTATTATTATTATTATTATTATTGAACTAAGGAACCTCCGTAACGAGGCTATAATATTGACAATCAAAAGCCACAGTAGTGTTAAAATATATTGTACAATGGTAAAAAAATACAAGGAGAGACTTTCGGATACTGCTCCGTATCCCTCTTCAGTCCTACTGACGGTCAAACAATGGAGGGGAGCGTTACAACAGTGAAAAAAAAAAAAAAAAAAAATATATATATATAACAACTGGTTCAAGGCGGATGGATCTAAGTGTTGGTCAGGTAATCTCCCCGTTCGGTTGTTTCTGTTGGCGAGACGGCTGGAACGGCGAAGTGGTCGTTCAGGTGATTCCAGCTGAGCAGACACCATCCATCGGTGCCATGACTTGAAGCTGTAGTAACCTCAGTCATCTGGGATAAAGAGAGGTGGGGCGGAGCAACAACAGGGGTCTCACAATCACCGGACATATGAGTCCTAAAATCGTTGACAAAGTGGTCAATTATTAAAGAATTGGTAAAACTATCTTCATCAGTGCAGGTTTTGTTCCCTTCAAAAGCACACCCCTTTCTAATAGCAGCTCCTTCCACTAGGCGACGAACACCAACATCCCCACTCTTAAAAATGACAGAGGCACCATTCCAATTGATGTTGTGTCCTGGAACGAATGAATGTGAAACAAGGGCATTATTCATTGCATGGAGTTCATAGGCCCTACGATGTTCAGAAAGTCTGAACATCTGAACATCTGAACACTGATGAAGATAGTTTTTAAAACCAAATTCTTTAATAATTGACCACTTTGTCAACGATTTTAGGACTCATATGTCCGGTGATTGTGAGACCCCTGTTGTTGCTCCAACCTCTCTTTTATCCAGATGACTGAGGTTACTACAGCTTCAAGTCATGGCACCGATGGAGTGTCTGCTCAGCTGGAATCACCTGAACGACCACTTCGCCGTTCCAGCCGTCTCGCCAACAGAAACAACCGAACGGGGATTACCTGACCAACACTTAGATCCATCCGCCTTGAACCAGTTGTTATATATATATATTTTTTTTTTTTTTGTTTTTTTTTTTTCACTGTTGTAACGCTCCCTCTATTGTTTGACCGTCAGTAGGACTGAAGAGGGATACGGAGCAGTATCCGAAAGTCTCTCCTTGTATTTTTTTTACCATTGTACAAAATAATATTTTAACACTACTGTGGCTTTTGATTGTCATTATTATTATTATTATTATTATTATTATTATTATTATTATTATTATTATTATTATTATTTATTTATTTATTTATTTATTTATTTATTTTTTTGCTCTATCACAGTCCTCCAATTCGACTGGGTGGTATTTATAGTGTGGGGTTCCGGGTTGCATCCTGCCTCCTTAGGGAGTCCATCACTCTTCTTACTATGTGTGCGTTTCTAGGATCACACTCTTCTGCATGAGTCCTGGAGCTACTTCAGCCTCTAGTTTTTCTAGATTTCTTTTAAGGGATCTTGGGATCGTGCCTAGTCTCCTATGATTATGGTTACGATTTCCACTGGCATATCCCATATCCTTCTTATTTCTATTTTCAGATCTTGATACTTATCCATTTTTCCCTTTCTTTCTCTTCAACTCTGGTGTCCCATGGTATTGTGACATCAATGAGTGATACTTTCTTCTTGACTTTGTCAATCAACGTCACGTCTGGTCTATTTGCACGTATCACCCTATCCGTTCCGATACCATAGTCCCAGAGGATCTTTGCCTGATCGTTTTTCTATCACTCCCTCAGGTTGGTGACTCGTACCACTATTACTGCAAGGTAGCTGATGTTTCTTGCACAGGCTCCAGTGGAGGGTCTTTTGCCACTGAATCATGCCTCTTTTTGTACTGGTTCTGTGCAAGTGCCGGGCATTCGCTTGCTATGTGGTTTATGTTTCATTTTTCGTATTGCAACTTCCTACATATGGGAGAGATATTATTTCCATCTATCGTTCTTTGAACATATCTGGTTCTTAGGGCCTGATCTTGTGCCGCTGTTATCATTCCTTCAGTTTCCTTCTTTAGCTCTCCCCTCTGTAGCCACTGCCATGTGTCATCGCTGACTAGTTCTTTAGTCTGTCTCATGTATTGTCCGTGCATTGGTTTGTTGTGCCCGTCCTCTGTTCTGTCTGTCATTCTCCTGTCTCTGTTCATTCTTTTCCTTTCTCTGTATATTGTCTTGGGTCTTCGTCTACTTTTATTAGTCCTTCTTCCCATCCACTCTTTAGCCACTCGTCTTCACTGGTTCTCAGATATTGCCCCAGTGCTCTGCTCTCGATGTTAACGCAGTCCTCTATACCTAGTAGTCCTCTCCCTCCTTCCTTTCGTGTTATGTATAGTCTGTCCGTATTTGCTCTTGGGTGTAGTGCTTTGTGTATTGTCATATGTTTCCTGGTTTTCTGATCTATGCTGCGGAGTTCTGCCTTCGTCCATTCCACTATTCCTGCGCTGTATCTGATTACTGGCACTGCCCATGTGTTTTATGGCTTTATCATATTTCCGGCGGTGAGTTTTGACTTGAGTATCGCCTTGAGTCTCTGCATATATTCTTTCCTGATCGTGTCCTCCATCTCTTAGTGTTTTATATCCCCTCCTTCTATTATTCCCAGGTATTTGTATCCTGTCTCATCTATGTGTTTGATGTTGCTCCCATCTGGTAGCTTTATCCCTTCAGTTCTCGTTACTTTAGTCCTTTTTGTATGTTTACTAAGGCGCTTTTTCTATTCCAAAACTCCATCCTGATGTCCCCAGATACAATCCTTACAGTCTGTATTAGGGTATCTATTTCTTTGATGCTCTTACCATACAGCTTGATGTCGTCCA
>NC_061090.1:69270958-69283458 GCF_015104395.2 Macrobrachium nipponense | reverse complement strand
TATATATATATATATATATATATATATATATATATATATATATATATATATATATATATAAAATTCATCATTGGAACGGTTATTAGATGCCTCTGGTTAGTGACAATGGGTGTTAACCAGGCCCCAAATATTCAAGGATATTTATTAGATCAGCGATAATGTTTTATATATATATATATATATATATATAATATATATATATATATATATATATATATATATATATATATATATTATAGAAATAAAGTATAAAGATATATATTAATAAGGGTTCGGGAAAACGGAAAGAACAGATATATAAGGTAAATTTATCAATATTATATAAAACCACCAAAGTAATTTCAAAATACAACAAATTAAATCTTTCATTAAAAAAAAAACTTTCTTACTGGATAGTTATGAATTCTTTAAAAAGAAAACATTCAGTCTTGACGAAGTAAGTCATATGAAACTATTTTAATGATATTAACTGATTCTGGAAGTTTCAATTAAAGAGAAAAACTTCAGACAAAAATCATCTTGAACCATGAAATAGAGATCTAAGTAATCGGCTTGAGGAATCATAAATTTTGGTGGAAAAAAAGGAAAACCGCTTAAATCAAATTATTTTTCTTTCTGTATACTGTGAATGAAGTCTTTTCGCACCAAAAAAAAAAAAAACTAATTAAAGTTAAACAATGGCTGAAGTCTCTCTCTCTCTCTCTCTCTCTCTCTCTCTAAAAGTAAGATTTTAAAAAAAGTGACTCGATGAAGAAAATATTAAGAAAGAGGTGAAGGGATTATGAAAGGAAATTGTTTTCACCAAATATAGCTAAATATGTATATATATATATATATATATATATATATATATATATATATATTTATATATATATATGCATATATATATATATATTATATATATATATATACACACACATATATATATATATATATATATATATAGATAGTTAAGAAAGAGATGAAGGGATTATGAAAGCAATTGTTTCAATAAATCTTGCTAAATATATATATATATATATATATAGTATATATATATATATATATATATATATATATATATACTTACATATATATATATACATACATATATATATATCTATATATATATATATATATATATATATATATATATATATATATATATATAGTATATATATATATATATATATATATATATATATATATATATATATATATATATATATATATATATATTTACACACACAACTGAATTAGGAACATATGGAACGGGATGAATATATAAAGACAAATGCCGCAAAGGAAAGAGAAAGGATGGGGTGGTTCTAGGCCTTTTGACTTACTGTCCTTTACTTAGCACCACTCCATTGTTTCTCTTTCTTTTGTGGTGGGTTTGTCGTTATATATATAATATAATATATATATATATATATATATATATATATATATATATATATATATAAATAATCATATATATATATATATATATATATATATATATATATTATATTATATATATATATATATATATATATATAATATATATATAATATAATGCGTGTGTGTGTGTCATATGTGTGTCTCTCAGTAATTCAGCAAGCTCATTTCAAAGATTCACAAGGGTTGCGTAAGAATTTGAATGCGTTTTATATTGGTAATACGATGGTGTATGTTTGCGTACGCTATTAGTGTATAGATCATTTTGAAAAAGAAAAACCTAGGCTAGCTCGGCAGTAAGCAGTCTTACCCGAAGCTTCCACTTCTGTTTCATGCGAAATTTACGAAGCCTAGACGGGAATATTTTCCCAGACTACGAGAGAGGCTCTTCCTCATTCAGCTAGGAGAGTGAGAAGCTCTTCTCCTCATCAATAACCCCGCATCCTTTATACGCACATCCTCCCTCGTCCGTCAGAAGCGCCGTTCCTCATTGCCGTTCTCGCTTTCGCCTTGAAGTTGTTGTTGTTGTTTTTTTTTCACCTTGACGCTACAGTGATTCTTGTCTAAGTGTTCGATGTAGCAAGTCATTGATCTCAATATGCCTTTGTTTTGGACATGCAGGTCTATATTGTTAATGGAATTTCTCTGTCAGAAATCTATAAGTTGTTATCGTTATTTTGAATATTTGGTCCAAAATCCTTAGTACGATACAAAAACACACATGTTTGTCCCAATATAAGAGATTATTGTATAAGTTTATGTTTTTTATTTTAATCTTATAATTAAAGGTTCAGTCTGAATGGAGAATGAAACGACACTAATTTTCTCATTTGTCTTAATAATTCTCTTAGGGCTCAAACTTCTATAGTTCGAGGTTTATCCCAATCCCACACACACACACACACACGCGCGCGCGCGCGCGCGCCTATTGCAGTACCCTTTATAGCAGAACAAAACGAAGTAATGGATTTTCAAGAAATTCTCAGACCTTCCAAAGAACACTAATATATATCTATCAGCAGATGGTCCGAAATGCTTTCACTTTTTTTTATTTTGTTTAGAAATGTTATTGTTACGGTTTCGTGCAAAATCTTCTGCTGAAATTAAGTATTCCGTGGCATGTAGAGACCAGGCAAATTTCAGTCTCTGATGTAAATACGTTAACGAAAACTGTTTGCAATAAACTGAAGCACTGTGGAAGATTACAGAATATACGTAACAAATAGCGAGTCCCTTGCTAGTGGCAATAAAAAAATATGATGAACTTAAATGATATTGGTATGACCCAGAGTTCATAAAATACGAAGATGTTATTGAGAGTTATAGTAATAGGGGTTGATATTCTTTCGGTAATTACTCTAATATATTCTTTTAGTTATGTTTATAAAAGTTAACCTAAATGGTGAACATCAAGGTTTTAATACAAAACTTTTGAATAATGACTCCTGTTGTTTGTGAGAAATGTAAAAGGGAAATAAGCAATAGTCGATAAGAATCAACATGATAAATACATTTCTGTTATTTCAATTGCCATGCACTGTTTGCTGACCTTCCCAATAAATAGGCTGTCAAGTTAATTCGGCAAACCTACGGCCTTTACGAAGACCCCCAAAGGACAACAACTCTACGGTAGGTTAACAAATGTTTTCATTTACTTGTTCTGGAATAATTCTACCAAATAATGTAAATGAGATGGTAATTTTTACTCAGTTATATTGGTGATGTTGCATAGACTAACTATGCTTGAAGCACAAACTAAAAATCTGCCCTTTTGGACTACATATTTTTGTATGCATATGTACAAATAAGCGAATACCACAGGAAAATGAAATCACGTGCATCTACTATGATTTTGTAAGCATATACAAAAATATGTCTACATATATACATAGAATGTGTGTATAAACACACACACATATATATAAATAGTATATATATATATATATATATATATATATATATATATATATATATATATAGAAATATATCATGCCAAATCTTTTCTATATATCATAAATCATTAGTAGATTCAGTATGATAAAAAATAATAATAATAATAAAACAATAAATAATAATAATAATAATAATAATAATAATAATAATAATAATAATAATAACAACAACAATGATGATGGATGATAATTCCCGCCAAACGTTCAATTTTACTTAACACCACGTGTAGTGTATTTTGTAGTAATTTTAATATTCATGGTTTCAATAACATTTTTCAAAGCATGCAGAAACTGAACATTTACAGAGTATGAAAGATTTCCATGGAGGAGGTTCATGTCAAATTCTTCTGAATGTCAAATAAGAGAAATGTTTACAACTCTTCAAAAAAATCCCAAGAAAATTCCTTTAGAAGAAGAAGAAGAAGAAGAAGAAGAAGAAGATGAAGACGAAGACGAAGACGAAGACGAAGAAGAAAGAGAAAATGGAGGAAACGCTGCAATTGCATCTATATTATTTCAGATCCAACTCGAGATTTCTCGCGAGATGAAGTCACATAAAACCATCTGCAGACGAGGGTCGGGGGATTTTTCCCTCCTTCCTCCTCCCTCCTCCCTCCCTCCCTAGACCCCTCACATAACACAAGTCAGTAGCAGAGAGAGAGAGAGAGAGAGAGAGAGAGAGAGAGAGAGAGAGAGAGGATGATGAATGTGTGTAATATTTTTACGTGTTGCGCGATCTTTATTTTCGTTTTACTGAAACAAGTGCGAACTTTATTTTTTTCTTAGTTTTATTTTTAGGTTTATGTATCTCGACACGCGTTCGGGAGTAGAGCAGGGAAAACGAGGAAGTATTTATGCTTATTTTGCATGATATTTGTAGCCCACATTTCTTTTCTTTATATTTTATGGCTGTAAACCGAAGCATTGATGAGGCTTCACTGCCTTCACAAAGAAACACGACAAACATTGTTCTATAATTTTTTTTTCAACAAAATTCACTTATCTTTTACAATGTTATGAGATATGATTTTATAAACAGGTTTACGGAAATATGCTTTTTAAATATTCCACCGTTTTTTAAACCTAACGCATAAAACAGAACTTTTTCTTAACAATTAAATAATTACTTAATGCATGATTCATAATTGGGGAATATGAATGGAAGAATTCCTAAAGTCTTTGAACACATACATACATACATACATACATACATACATACATACATACACACACACACACATATATATGTATATATATATATATATATATATATATATATATATATATATATTAAATATATATATGATATAGTACATATGAATGTATGTATGTATTAGTAAAGGATCAGCGACTTGCTTCAGTCATTTGACCAGTTGATTCTGTACTGAATCCGAAATATAAACTGAGAAAGTTAATAATGGTGCATACACATTTAGAACCTCTTAGTAATTATATTATGTATACTTTAAATGGAAAAAAAGAGATCATTTCGTGTTATAAAATGCCTCCGCGTAGAAGGAATTTTCCATTAAGCAACTCCATCTGTGTTTAGTTTAATTCTGAGCCTTTTGAAAGCTGACAGGGGAAAAATGTATTTTAACCTTATTATCTAACCGAGCTCGAGATTTCCCTTGAGAATAAACGTCGTAGAAAAGGCTTATGAACTTTATGAATAGATGTACGCCTCTCGTTTTCAGAATTCAAGATAAAATCAGCACAGAGAGAGAGAGAGAGAGAGAGAGAGAGAGAGAGAGAGAGAGAGAGATTGTCAAGTAGTGAAGAGGTGTTTTAAACACTCAGTCACAGAAAAATGCTCAGAGAGAGAGAGAGAGAGAGAGAGAGAGAGAGAGAGAGAGAGAGAGATTTTTCCTTCGTTGTTATTTGCCAGTGTACGTTTCTATTTGTTCATGTGTTAATGATCCTTTTTTTCTCTCTCTCTTTCTTCAGGTGCCAACAAAATTCCTTCAGTCTAGACTCTAGAGGACACCAATAAGAGCTGAATGAAGGTAAGAGTCATTTTAAGACATTAAATTAAGATATGACTTTTGTGAATACAACCCTTGAGCATTTAAAATTTTTTGTAGTAGTATTTTGTTTTGAAGAATTTTACAAATGAGAAAACTCCAACCTTCGTTTTTTAGAGATTTTACATCTTAAAAAGAAAAACTCACATACACACACACACACACACACACACACACAGAAGCACATAGTACCTATCTAACTGGCGCCTGTGGTGCGTTTTAAAGCCAGTTTGAATTATATATGTAAATACCATTTTCCTAAATATTATTGTAGAGATCTGCATATTATGGAGATCTACGTATTAATGAGATTTTGATACTAATTTCGTACTGAAAGTCAGCTATTGTGAGCCGCATTGCCGTGGATATTAGCGTTGAAAGGGTTTTAGAATTCGTCGCCGTAAAGTGATATTAAATGGTTATATTATGGAGTGTCCTACATATTTTAATGCGAGGAGATTATGTATGGTAATTTTTTATTCATCATTCATGAAGGCTCTACTATATTGAATGATAATAGTAATGATAATGGTAATGGAGTTGAAGCTAATATAATAATAACAATAATACTTCAAAGAAAACTCATAATCACGGGAGTCAATAAAATGAAAAAGTAAATTCACAATAATAATAATAATAATAATAATAATAATAATAATAATAATAATATAATAATGATGATAATAAATATAATATAATTTATAATATAATAAATAATGATAATAATAATAATAATAATAATGAAAATAAGGAATCTCTCTATCGCGAGAGTGCATATAATGTTCTAAGAGGTCCACTATAATGTTACGAGTTCGTGTATAATTTAAAATCCCTTCACAATTATTATTGTGAACCTCTTAGAATAATAATAATAATAATAATAATAATAATAATAATAATAATAATAATAATAATAATAATAATAATTAATAATAATAATAATAATAATAAGAGACTCTGGGAAAAACATATGGAGCAATCCGGTATCACACAACAAACATGCAGCATGGCTCCAGGAAGTCAAGGAAGAAGAAACAGGAGAATAAAAACAAAGATTCACAGAGATCACGACAGACACAGTCAGACACCAACTAAAGAAAATGCCAAACTGGAAAGCCCCAGGTCAGGTCCCGATGAAGTCCATGGATACTGGCTCAAAAACTTCAAGGCCCTACACCCACGAATAGCAGAACAACTGCAGCATTGTATCACAAATCACCATGCTCCCAAATGGATGACCACAGGAAGAACATCCTTAGTACAAAAAGACAAGAGTAAGGGAAATATAGCCAGTAACTACAGGCCTATCACCTGCCTACCAATAATTGTGGAAGTTACTGACAGGTTATCATAACAGTGAAAGGCTACATAACTACCTAGAGGAGACAAAACACCATCCCCACCAACAGAAAGACTGCAGAAGGTAAGTGTAGGGGCACAAAAGATCAGCTCCTGATAGACAAAATGGTAATGAAGAACAGCAGGAGAAGGAAACCAACCTAAGCATGGCATGGATAGACTATAAGAAAGCCTTCGACATTGATACCACACAGATGGCTAATAGAATGCCTGAAAATATATGGGCAGAGGAAAAACAACCATCAGCTTCCTCAAAAATACAATGCGCAACTGGAATACAACACTTACAAGCTCTGGAATAAGACTAGCAGAGGTTAATATCAGGAGAGAGGTCTTCCAGGGCGACTCACTGTCCCCACTACTCTTCGTAGTAGCCATGATTCCCATGACAAAAGTACTACAAGAAGATGGATGCCGGGGGTACCCAACTCAAGAAAAAGAGGCAACAGAATCAACCATCTTGATGTTCATGGACGACATCAAGCTGTATGGTAAGAGCCAAATCAAGGAATTAGATCCCCTAATCCAGACTGTAAGGATTGTATCTGGGGACATCAGGATGGAGTTTGGAATAGAAAAATGCGCCTTAGTCAACATACAAAAAGGCAAAGTAACGAGAACTGAAGGGATAAAGCTACCAGATGGAAGGAGGGGATATAAAACACCAAGAGATGAAGGACACGATCAGGAAAGAATATATGCAGAGACTCAAGGCGATACTCAAATCAAAACTCAACGCCGGAAATATGATAAAAGCCAAAAAACACATGGGGTCAGTGCCAGTAATCAGATACAGCGCAGGAATAGTGGGAATGGACGAAGGCAGAACTCCGCAGCATAGATCAGAAATCCAGGAAACATATGACAATACACAAAGCACTACACCCAAGAGCAAATACGGACAGACTATACATAACACGAAAGGAAGGAGGGAGAGGACTACTAAGTATAGAGGACTGCGTCAACATCGAGAACAGAGCACTGGGGCAATATCTGAAAATCAGTGAAGACGAGTGTCTAAAGAGTGCATGGGAAGAGGACTGATAAAAGTAGACGAAGACCCAGAAATATACAGACAGAGGAGAATGACAAACAGAACAGAGGAATGGCACAACAAACCAATGCACGGACAATACATGAGACAGACTAAAGAACTAGCCAGCGATGACACATGGCAATGGCTACAGAGGGGAGAGCTCAAGAAGGAAACTGAAGGAATGATAACAGGGCACAAGATCAGGCCCTAAGAACCAGATATTTTCAAAAACTTTATAGAAAAACCAAGAGCTTTACACAAGAGTTGCTCGTAACCTTGAATGTTTCCTTTCACAGTTAAATAAAAACACAAATTCTTTAAAATTATTTATTCGGATGAAAGTTAAGATTACGAAATGGCATAGATACAAGTCCGATGGCTGAAGTCCTGTTCCCAATCGCTAATCATAAATTGACAACTACTGCTTGTGGTGGAAAGACCTTCACTCATGGAAATTTTTGAAAACCTATGGATTCTGAAAACAACAACAACAGACTTATCATTATCGAGTCCAACAATATTTAATAAAATAAAGACTATGCTGAAAAAAATTGTGTATATCATTGACAAACTTAACACTGAAATTACCTAAATCAGCTGCGTGAAAGAACCAGAAATTGAATCAGTGTCTTCAACTAAACCACTGTCCTCCTTAACAATTAGCAACTGCCTAAAAATCAAAAAGCAATTACACAAATGGTAATAACAAAGTTCCAAAAAATATACACCTTTATAGATAGCAATATCAACACAAGAATCCATAGAAAATTTACAGGTTCTGAAAGCGTGGTAATAATTAAGAAATATTAAAAACCCCCTAACCTAAGCTTTACCATACGCCACAAATCGTAGGAAACTTACTGGGCAGGAAAGGTTCAACCATTGACTCCATAGAAGTGTTGATGACGTAGGCTTCAAAGACGACGACGGAAGAGGCAGAGACAGGTGGGTTGGCAAGAATACGTTACATAGTTAATGTAGATGCTTCTTCAATACACAAAGCATTCTCTTACGAGGGAGTAGAGTTCACCAGTTATCTTCAAATGTTATCCAGTGGTTCCAAGTTGGAACCTGAGCTTTAACTGCTTTTTCTGCTTCGTTGCGGGTCGAGGTAGACAATTTTTTCTCCTCCAAGAATGGCGAAATGCAAAGGCCGTCGTCCTTCCATAAAAAATCAAGGATGAGGAGGACGAACTGAAACAGGTAAAAGAGCCAGCAGAGCCATCTAGGTGTTGCGCAATCCTTTAAACTCCCATGTTCCTTTTAGAATTTGTTTAGTATGGCACGGGGGTTTAAAGGACTACTTTAATATGCAAATAATAAAAAAATAAATTTTCTATAAAATCTTAAACAGATATGTTCAAAGAACGATAGACGGAAATAACATCTCTCCCATATGTAGGAAGTGCAATATGAAAAATGAAACCATAAACCACATAGCAAGCGAATGTCCGGCACTTGCGAAGAACCAGTACAAAAAGAGGCATGATTCAGTGGCAAAAGCCCTCCACTGGAGCCTGTGCAAGAAACATCAGCTACCTTGCAGTAATAAGTGGTACGAGCACCAACCCGAGGGTGATAGAAAACGATCAGGCAAAGATCCTCTGGGGACTATGGTATCAGAACGATAGGGTGGTACGTGCAAATAGACCAGACGTGACGTTGATTGACAAAGTCAAGAAGAAAGTCTCACTCATTGATGTCGCAATACCATGGGACACCAGAGTTGAAGAGAAAGAGAGGGAAAAAAAAAAAAAAAAATGGATAAGTATCAAGATCTGAAAATAGAAATAAGAAGGATGTGGGATATGCCAGTGGAAATCGTACCCATAATCATAGGAGCACTAGGCACGATCCCAAGATCCCTGAAAAGGCATCTAGAAAAAAACTAGGAGCTGAGTAAGCTCCAGGACTGATGCAGAAGAGTGTGATCCTAGAAACGGCACACATAGTAAGAAAAGTGATGGACTCCTAAGGAGGCAGGATGCAACCCTGAACTCCACACTATAAATACCACCCAGTCGAATTGGAGGACTGTGATAGAGCAAAAAAAAAAAAATAATAATAATAATAATTATGAGCAGGCAGGAAGATAAGAAATAAACGAAGAACTAGCCAGAGCAAAGATATTAAATTCAAGGCGCCACGTAAGCCTTTTTCAAGTCCTGAGAAAAAGGCTCTAACCCATAATTTCCGTAGAATCCCAAAAAAGCCCTTTGGGCATTTTGGTCACGTCTCACGAATTTAACCGGATGGAAGGATCAAAGGTTTGTCTTTCTCGCCTTCAGGGAGACTGATGGAGGAAAAAAAAAAAAAAGAAATATGGAGAGAGAAAATTGAAGAGATTTCGAAAGGGTGAATAAAGGAGAATTTTTCTACTTGATACTTAGGATAAAATCGTTACATTTTTCGTGGAATGATTAAAGTTTCCTTTTGGTTGATTCAGTCGAATTATATCATTCAAAATCAAAGAGTATTGTTTATCATTTTCACGTTATTATTATTTTTACCATTTATTATTATTATTATTATTATTATTATTATTATTATTATTATTATTATTATTATTATTATTATTATTATTATTATTATTATTATTATTATTATTATAATTATTATTATTACAGATCCATTGGAATCAAGTTTTAATTATGATATCAGAATCTGCACTATTTCGCTTCCGTTCAGTGCGTTTAAAAAGAACGCCTTAATTCAAGAGTATTGGTTACTTTTAATGTCGTAAAATTGGTTTCGGGAAAGATCGAAAAAAGTACAGTAAATCATTAAGACTTCAATATATATATATATATATATACACACACACACACACACACACACACACACACACACACACACATATATATATATATATATATATATATATATATATATATATATATATGTGTGTGTGTGTGTGTGTGTGTGTGTGTGTAGAGAGAGAGAGAGAGAGAGAGAGACTAATCGTAGTCCAGCAAAGGAGGAAAAACAACGTCATAACCAATATCATAAAGGGCAGTTATTAAAAATGAAAATACCCACCGCCCTTTTACTGCATTGCCAAAATAGGAATTTGTGGTGCGGGAGCAGCTGTCGTTTCACAATAGCAGTTTTAGTTGCGACGCCTTCCGAACGAAATGGAATGGCTGTTCAACTGTTACTGGATATTGCTGAAAATAATGCTGTCGTTTTACCTTTTTCACAGTTACGTCCTTTGATAATGGCAAAAGCTCCTGGTGCTTGATGCGTCGGAAATAAAGTTTGAATGTAATATTCTGCTATGGATTAGAAGAGTGATATTTATTTGGCCTTTTGCAGGGGATCTTATTGAAGTCAGGGGTATTTGGAATATAAAAAACTTACTGCAAATGTTACCCAAACAGAGAAAGTGTTAGTCGTATTGGTATCAGATCAATAAAAACGAAAGTAATGAGTTAGCAATGGTTTACATGAATTACTATTTTCATTGTAGATGTGTTGTAAGAAAAACGTAAAGACCGGGAAATAGGAAGATATGTGCGAGTGGTAAAAAGATCGAAGGAATGGCATAATTGGTCACAATGTTTTGAGATGGTTCGATCATATGGAAAGGATAAATGGCAATGCTTTAATCGGAATAAGGGCAGGATGGCTCTAAGTATACTGTGTAGATGGATGGAAGAGATTTGGAAAAAGAAAGGTCCCAATATATGAAAACAAAAAACGAGATTATGTGCAAGGTAAAGTTCAAAAGGCGCAGACTTGGTAGTGGGGCCAACGGCCTGCCGATAAACCTACCGCTATTTTTGTGTAGGAAGTTTCTAATGCTGTCGAAGATTTCTGCAGAAAGAGTTTGCTTACGATCTAGCAGATTAAGTCTAAATGTTACAGTGACCACTGCCTTGTTTTTTTTGAACCACCCCTGTAAAGAAAAGCAATGTAATATATATATATATATAATATAATTCTTATATATATTAAATATTATATATATATATATATATATATTATATATATAATTTACTTTATTTTATTTTATTTTGGTTGTATATCTTTTTAAGTTGAAAAAAAGAAAAATCTCCTCTTGACTTTCTTTCCCAATTTCTCATTGTCATCCGTTGCTATCCCTGCCATTCTTCAGTCCTGTGCGCTCCACTCCTCTCCCTATTTTTACACCGTAAGGAGAAGATTTGAGTTGTTCCTGTCCCGAAATCCATATAATGCGCAGCTTTGGCCAAAATTTATGGCCGGTCAGATGTGAAGACTTATATTTTTCTTGAGGCAGTGGCTTGACTTACTCTTGTCTTTGGCGGGTGGGGGGCGC
This sequence comes from Macrobrachium nipponense, assembly GCF_015104395.2. Classification (NCBI taxonomy): domain Eukaryota; kingdom Metazoa; phylum Arthropoda; class Malacostraca; order Decapoda; family Palaemonidae; genus Macrobrachium; species Macrobrachium nipponense. The sequence continues at coordinate 69,271,368 of NC_061090.1, read as the reverse complement.
TGTCGTCACGGATGAGGGTATGTCTTTTAGGCTTAAATGACTCGTTATGTCATTTTGAAGATTTCGTACGCTATGGATGATCTAATTTGGCTGCCCGCTTTTGCTTGAATTAATTCTCATTTTCATTGCGAAATTTCGAGGCTTATTTAATTAGCTACAGCTCTTTTGAACTGTTTAAGCACATACGTTTGAATGAGCGGGTTCTTCTTACTTGTGGATAACAGGAATAAAAAAGTCACTCCATACAAATAAACACTTGCACATGTATGTTTATGTATGTTTTTATGCATGTATTAAAAAGCATGCTTTCTCGAATAACGGTTGCATAATGAAATACGAAATTTTTTCCATGAAGGATATACATACGTATAAGCATTATCACAAGCCTGAAAAGAGCATAGGTTTTATCA
>NC_061090.1:69263458-69265958 GCF_015104395.2 Macrobrachium nipponense | reverse complement strand
TGGTATTTAGTTACCTTTTCCAGTCCATTTATTTATTGACTCACTTTTGGGAAATAAACAGGGCAGTTAAAACTTTAAACCATTTATAACATTTCTGGACAAAAAAAAAAAAAAAAAAAAAAAAAAAAAAAAACAGCGTTTTTGAAAATATACCACGATAGTCAGTCACGAAAGCAGTCAATACTGAAGTCATACATATATGAAAATATAAAGCTTTCCCATTTCAATCAGATCAGCAACTGTGTCAGGTTTGCATTTACGTCTAAATTTCCATATTTTAAACAGGTCACAGGCATATTAAAGTTAACATATTCCCCCCTCGGCCCCCCCCCCCCCCCCCCCCCCCCCCCACTCAAAAACAGCAACATAAATTGCTAATCGATTAATAAAATTCTGTGCAAGATTTCAGTATTTTTAACGGTGATTGGCAGGAGAGAGAGAGAGAGAGAGAGAGAGAGAGAGAGAGAGAGAGAGAGAGAGAGAGGCAAGTTTCCTAAGAAAAAATTCCTTTGTGCCGCTAGTGATTTAAGCAAGGTATTGCTAACTAGAAGGCATAGTACCCCCTACATCCCACTCTACCGCCCACTACAAATATCTAATGGGAAAGGGCGTATTTGTAATGTATATATATGTATACACATGTATAAATAGGTGTGTATGCGCATATATATATATATTAATATATATATATATATATATATATATATATATATTGAAAATACGCCTTTTCCCATTAGATATTTCTTTTGTGTTGGGTTACTATACTTTCTTGTCCTAAAACAATCTTGTTGTTGCTTATATATATATATATATATATATATATATATATATATATATATATATATATATATATATAATATATATATATATATATATATATATACTAGGAAAATAGTTTCCAAAGTGTATATATTATGTCTATGTACATATATCTGTGTGCATGGTGTGTGTGTATATATATATATATATATATATATTATATATATATATATATATATATATATATATATGTATATAAAAATCTGTGTGTGTGTGTGTGTGTGTGTGTGTGTATCCTTTAGAGGTGTGCGTTCGAAGATTACCATTATTCGTGTTTTCGGTAACTATTCTTGGTTGAAGTGGTTAGCCCCAGGCCTTTTTCTATCTTCGCTGCAAAGCACGACAGCGGACAAACGACTATGTAAATATTCCCCAGGTCTCTGGAGGTGCTGATATATTAAAAGTTTCTTCACTTTCAGTAATGTAACTCCAGGTCTTTTAAACAGTGAGTTACGATCCCCTTTTCCTGTCGAGAGCAACCAGGTTCGCTGTACAGCAGCACCAAATGTAATATATGTGCCTAGCTGTCAAACTTCTTAGCTCCAGAGGTTCTTTATTCCTCAGTGGACTGTGGAACAGAGTCCCTGAGGATGTAGTGCAGTTAGAGCTTCAGAAGTTCGAGCGTAGATGGAATGCATTGCTACCTTAATACAAATCTCCTCGTATTTGAATAATTTACATACATTTTATTTATTTATTTTTTTTTCTAGTAACTTTTCTCCTCTTTTTGTATTTCTCTTTACCTTCCGTTACGTCTTTCGAATGAACGGCGTATTCTTTGGAAACTTGAATTTCTCGCCAGTGACCCCTGTGGGCTGGTTCCATATGAATAGGGTTCATCTTCTGAATAATGATAACAATAATTATTTGGTTTGATGACCGCTCAAATAAGACAGCGGCACATTCATGCTAAAATATCCTTTATTGCAGATCCATAATTGAAAATAACAAGTGAGATTAAAGCGAAAAATAAATCAACAGTAGTCTCTGCAATCATTCAATTTCTGCGTTCGCTTCATCATGGCGGCACACAGCAGAGGAGCCGATGGCAATTTCGCAGTATTTCAATTTGGGGCGAAAAATGGGGGCTAAACGGGAGCAATTTAGGCTTTAATTAAAAAGTGAAAGTGACACAGCCACTGTAACAAAGAATTAAACGCGAAATAAGTCAGCCCTCATTAGTGAGTATGTAAATGACTTTTTTGTGTTTTTTTTTTTTTCAATCATATTCTAGTTCAAGTCTTGTAATGGAAATGTAAAAAAAAAAAGGAAATGGTTGTATAAACTGTACTCTTATGAAAGAGTATAATGTAAAGAAACATATAACGTATTGAATATTTTAAGATAGTCCCCGATTCACATTATTATATATAACCTCTCTCTCTCTCTCTCTCTCTCTCTCTCTCTCTCTCTCTCTCTCTCTCTATCTCTCTCTGTATATATATATATATATATATATATATATACATATATATATATATATATATATATATATATATATATATATATATATATGTGTATATATATATATTTTATATATATGTGTGTGTGTGTAAGCCCAGCCTAGGGTATTCAGTAGTATGGAGAACAAATGTATTCAATACATCACTAAATTTTTTTCATAGCTGTAAAAACAATGATAGCAAACAACGGGAAACAGAATTTAAGAAGTAAAAATGAT
>NC_061090.1:69256184-69261184 GCF_015104395.2 Macrobrachium nipponense | reverse complement strand
AAAATGCAGTAAAATAAACAAATAAAAAAGATATAGAGGTTTACGTGCTCCACCAAGGACAATTCAATTCATGGCCAAGCAGATTTTTAAAAAGCTGAACAAATAAAAGCAGATTCCCTTAAACATATCGTCTGGCTGCCCTCCACAGCATCTTCATCACTTAGACGTTTCTTATCTTCATGGCAGTCAGGGACCTTTGATCTAGGGAATCCTTATGGGGTCGCCATGTGTCCTGAATTTGACGTAGCCTTTGTCTGTAAACTTATCTTAAGTCTTTTAAGTATTCACGAGCCTTTTTTTTCCCTTTTTTTAAACAAGTGCATTTTGCATCTGATTATATTATTTCAGGAAATGTTAAGTGTGTTTCCATCTACTCGTATCTGTTTTTGCTTTCTCTCATACTAAGAGAAATTGGTTGATAGTTATGTTAATTCTGTACGCTGGTGTCAGAACAACAGCCCTGCTGAATGTCAGAAATACATGGTTACATATTGATAAAATTTACATGTGGTATTGAGAGAGAGAGAGAGAGAGAGAGAGAGAGAGAGAGAGAGAGAGAGAAAAGGAATGATTAATATGGCAACTTTCAGTCATTTTCAGTTGACATAAATAAACTGCCAGGAGAGTAAAAGTTAAATGAAAAAAATTTCAATAAAAATAATACACGTTTCATTATGCAACACACAACTCGAAATTATTGCAATCTTTAGGGATGCAGAATGCGATATTTTTCAGACTGAATTTTATATTGTGGAGTTTCGGGTCAGTACCTCCCACCAATATTTTATTTTGTTCTAAAACTCTACCAAAGAGTGAGAAATAAAGGACACCTTTTAAAAGCATTTTCCCACTATTTGTAAAAATGTCATCATATCATTTAAAAGGTATTTCACGAAAGGATATCAAGAAGGAAGCGACTGCTATATGCATCCTGTTACAATTGAATGACGGGCAAGTCCTGTGAACAAAAAAAAAATAATTTTATCTTTCGCATTTACTATGCTTATACTATATATATATATATATATATATATATATATATATATATATATATATATATATCTTTATATATATATATATATATATATATATATATATATATATATATATATATATATATATATATATATATATAAGTACCAGTATCAATAGTTTCAGGTCTTCAGGCAGTGTTTTCTTGGCAAGAACAATATCCAATTCCATCAAACGTAAAAGCGGTTCGGAAACATCGAAACAAAATGTCAGTCCAGGAAAGTGGAAAAGGATAATATGTTAGGCTGAGAGAGAGAGAGAGAGTCGAACTCAGTGATAAAAATGAAATTTCATTCAAAGTAACTGTAATACAGTTGTAATTCTTTTGTTTTAATTAAGGTCTGGGCTGAAAGGTGTTCATATATATATATATATATATATAGATATATATATATATATATATATATATATATATATATATATATATATATATATATAGATATATATCTATATAGATATATATCTACATAATATATATATATATATATATATATATATATTTATATATATATATATATATATATATATATTATCATATATATATATATATATATATATATGGTGTATAAGTCATATCACATTACCGCGGTTCATATACATATACGAGCTACAAATGTCCTTTAATATCTAATTCGCTCTACCTCAGAATTAATATATTTTCATATATGTTTAACGAAGGGAATTTATTCGGCGACAATAGAATTGCCGGCCGACGGGCACGAACCATCGACATCTTCAATTCCCAGAACTGGCAGTGAAGCCTTAGCCCACCCCGCCACCCCAGTCCTGGAATTGAAGATGTCGATGGTTCGTGCCGTCGGCCGGCAATTCTATTATCACCGAATAAAATCCCCTTCGGTTAAAACATATGAAAATACTATTAATTCTGAGGTAGAGCGAATTAGATATTAAAGGACATTTGTAGCTCGATTTATATATATATAGGTATATCTTCCCCTAACGTCATTGCCAAAAGTTTATGAAAAATCTGTATCTAATTCACCAGCCAAAGTAAACTCTCTCTCTCTCTCGCTCTCTCTCTCTCTCTCTCTCTCCTGAGCCTCCAGTGGCAAATCCGTTTTAACATTCACGAAAGGTGATTAGTGACCAGGGTATTTTTTTTTTTTTTTATTATTCATTACAAGTTCTTTGTTTTATGTTTATTTAAATTATTTTTAATTTTATATTTTATTTTATTTTATTTTTTGCTTAATCGATTCATATGATTTACGTTCAAGTGAATAAACACTCAAACCCCATTTGGTGGCTTAGTTATGTATTTCGGAATGTTGGAATCGGAATCGTTTCTTTATTCATAAATAAAATGTAAGGAAGTGCATTTGACACACAAAAACACGCGCGCGCGCGCGGGCACTATATATATATAATATATATATATATATATATATATATATATGTGTGTGTGTGTGTGTGTGTGTGTGTGTGGGTGTGTGTGTTATATAACAAGCTTAGGGCTCTGAAGAAAAATTGCTTGATACAGACAGAAAAAAGTCAGTCTATGGGGAAGTATAAGTAATATCTACTACATTTCAAGCAGGTTTTATAGTTTGTCAGATTTTAGTTTAGTTAACAGTAGGAGAATTTTGAAATACCAACTCTAATTTCTTTCTTTTAGCTTGCATTGGCCTCTGGTACAGTGGTTAGAGACAGGTGTTCCAATTAGATGCCATGAGTTCGCGCCTCGCCCAGGGCGTTAAAAAAAATCCCTGGCTCTTTATCATGATCAGTTAATGCTGCTGTGTTAGGGTCTGAGGTGGGAGGTTGGAGTTAACATAGCCTTTGGAAGTTTGAATTTTCCTTGTGATTAGGTTTCATCTACTGAATAAAAGGAAAATAAATAAAAATTCATCAAACTTCGCCTACTGACCCATTCGTCGAACACCTATACTCATTCCGGTCATTCATCTTGCAGTTGCAAGGCGTCCTGACACCTGCAGCCTTTTGCAATTATGTTCTCCGAATAGCAATGAACGAACGGAAAGAACGGTTAGCGCAATCTAAAGTCCATTTGTAGTCTGTCCAAACACGAGCGACAAACGGCGGAACACGTTTTGCAAAGCGCTAATTGAATTATCCGCTCCTACTGCCATCTCAAAAATCTTTCTTCTGTTCGCGCGCAGTGGTGGGGGCCATTGTTGTCTTTTAATGGCCCACAAGTCATCGTGTCTGTTGGGAAATTTCACGGATCCACTGAGGTGATGTGATGCACATGTGAACTTGTTAAGCTCGACCAATATATATTCCATGGACCGGTATTTATTAGAGTTTAATGTTTTTAATCTAAGACACTTTTTAAGCAGTAACAAGTCAAAAGGTTGAATTTTAATTCCAGGGTTCATTTTTTAATTGGTTGGTTTATTTTTCATAACTGATCTCTTCTTTGTATTTCCCATTACCTTCTGTTATTTCATTCAAATGAACACCATAAGCTTTGGAAGTTTGAATTGAAAGTCTTTGGCCCCTGTGGGTTTGTTCGCTTTGAATAAGGTTCATCTTCTAAATAACAGATAATGTTCACTGATACATAGGGCACTGATCAGAACAACGGGAAAATTTTTTCTAACTGAAGGTTCATTTTCTGATTTGTTTTCTTTATCATCGCATTGAAGTTAGTGATGTCTGAATTGCTGCTGGTTTTATGAAATTTAAAGGAAAATCACATATTGGAATGCATGTAGATCAGCTAAGTATCAATACATGTATACGTGCTATACTCGTATACATACATACATACATTCATACACTACACACACACACACACACACACACACACACACACACATATATATATATATAGATATATATATTATATATATGTGTGTGGGTGTGCTGTGTGTCTGTGTGTATGTGTGTGTGTGTGTGTGTGTGTGTGTGTGCAATAACACACAGTCCCAGTAGCACACTAGACAATAAAAAGATAACAATATCGTCCCACAAGTTCCCCACACACAAACGCAACCAGAACATCCTTCCCTGTGACAAAACACAGGGTCCAGAAGAACACGGGTCACCTTCTCTCGAGAAATCACAGTAATTGGTTTAGGATGTTCCGGTCCTTGGATCATCTGTAATATTTAGTGGTGCGCGTTGGCTCATATGGATGGGATTGACGTACTCGTCTCTTAGGAGTTGAAGGTTTTTTGCAATACTCAATTTACTAATTCACACACATTTATATTTATGATTATGTGTAGTGTACACACACACACACACACACACACACACACACACACATATATATATATATATATATATATATATGATGATAGGAGAGAGAGAGAGGAGAGATAGAGAGACGAGAGAGAGAGAAGAGAAGAGAGAGAGAGTATGATGTTCACCAAATGCTTATTAACGTGCACCTATCTCGTGTTAATTTGGATTTGGGGTTGCAAAATTGCATATGTGCTTACGAATGGACGAAAAGTAAAGCAAAGCGCAGCATATAGTAAAACCTCCAAACCATGAAAAAAACGAGCAATAAACTGTTTCGATGGAGTTTACACCGCACGTCAATACCTACAGGATAAAAGCAGACCTACATCTTTCAGCACTTCCTTTTCTTCCAGTTACTCTTTATCTATCCGACAGATTAATGCAGAGGTACGCACCCTCGAACTATCAACAATTCTTTTCTTTAATTCACGACCTCTCCTCTTATCCCATGAAGTTGCAGGTTGATCCCTTTCAATATTCAGCAACTGAGACGCGTGATCTATTCCCGTCTTAGAATCACGCGTACATTATCCCTGTCACTTAGTCGGCTACAGATTCAGCTTGAGAAATATAATTTTCTTCAGTTTAGTAAATGAAGAGATGTTAAAAACTCAATAACACGCTCGCTAGCCCCTTCTCCACCCACGTTAGGACCTGGGGGAACCAGATGGTTGGCTACTGCAGATGACTCAAGAGGTAGACCCACGGTCCCCATAAACCATTATCCTTAGCTC
>NC_061090.1:69241184-69251184 GCF_015104395.2 Macrobrachium nipponense | reverse complement strand
TCCACTTGGACGGTGGTCGATCCCATGGGGACGAAATTATTATCAATTAAAAAAATTCCCCTTCGGTACATATATGGAAAATATATCATTTGGGAGGTAAAGTGAATTTAGATATTAAAGGACATTTGTAGCTTGAATTGATATATAAATGGATCACGGTTCGATGTGATAATTAATTCATAACAAAAGGCTACGTGCTGTCAAACGCTCGAATTGGCCAACATGGTAGACGGGGTTTCATATCGATTCAATAATTACGAAAGCACCCAGATCGAGGGTGATTTGTAAGGTCAGAATCGATATGAACTTATAGCGTCTCTGTTGGCTGATTGGATAGCGTCACTGACTGTCCTGATTTCGTCCCCGTCCACTTGGACGGTGATTCGATCCCATGGGGGACGAAATTATTTTCAATTAAAAAATTCCCCTTCGGTACATATATGAAAATATATCATTTGGGAGGTAAAGTGAATTTAGATATTAAAGGACATTTGTAGCTTGAATTGATATATAAATGGATCACGGTTCGATGTGATAATTATTATTCATATATATATTATATATATATATATTATATATTATATATATTATATATATATATATATATATATATAATATATATATAATATATATATATATATATATATATATATATATATTATATATATATATATATATATATTATATATATATATATATATATATATATATATATATATTATATATATATATATATAAATGAACAAAGTTACAGCCAAGAAGGAAAACTGAAACACTGGAGATACTAAGTACTTTCGTCTTTTTACCAGGACATGGTCACAGCGACTAAAGATATATAGAAGCAAGGGCTTATGTAAATGGTGGGTACTAGTCAGAAGAGAATACAAAAAGGATTTGTGCTATCCATCCTATATCATGGATAGTTGTTATAATAAACCTGTTATGACCTATGAAAAATCGGAAAGAAAAAAAGAAGTCCCCTCAAACACCCATCATTTGCCACATTTTATTGTATATTAGGCTGCAAAACCTTTTTCAAAATTGTTTAGTACAAATGCATATTTCGGATATATCGCATCTTTCGCATATGATAACGTAAAACCCATACTTATAAAAAAATAGCCCCCGAAGAGACAGCAATATTGTATGGATAGTGATTTATTTTACTTAGGTCAAACCAGTAAAGAATTGAACACCAGATTAAAACAACACAAATACTGTGTAAGAAAAGGACAAACAACCACATTGAACAAAAAGCTAAATACTGTCACGTTGTAACGAAACTATTTCAAGGAACTTGTTAGAATCTGTTTGATTCTATTGACCTGGGGGAATAATTTTAATGTAAGTCAAGGATTATTGTGTTTTGACCCGATCATAAAGCATATTATGTTCCAGAAGGAACTGAAGGATAGAATAAAGAAGAGGGTAATCCTCTTTATTCTGTCCTTCTATCTGTAAGTAGATTTCGATTTTAATCTGTTGACCGTTATGTGACCTCCCGACCTTTTTGTATTTATTCCCTTATGACTTGTACCCATCTTTAGTTGCTGTGACCTTTTCTTGGGTAATTGGACGAAAGTCCTTAGGATCTCCAGTGTTTCAATTTTCCTTCGCGGCTGTAACTTTGTTCGCATAATCATCACGTTTTTTATTTTTTCGTGATTTAAAATGAAACATATATATATATATATATATATATATATATATATATATATATATATATATATATATATCTATATATGTATATTTATATATATGTGTGTGCGTTTGTGTGTATGGTACATATAGTATATGTATATATATATAGTATATATATATATATAATATATATATATATATATATATATATATATATATATATATTAGTATATATATATATATATATATATATATATTATATATATATATATATATATATCAATCATATATATATATATATATATATATATATATATATAATATATTATATATATCTAATAAAAGGAGCCCATAAAAACACCAAAATGTAGAGAGAAAAGTACTATATTTCAGAGACTGCTGTCTCTCTCTTCAGATTCATATACCTGAAGAGAGAGACAGCAGTCTCGAAATATAGTACTTTTCTCTCTACATTTGGGTTTTATGGGCTCTCCCTTTTTTTAGATGGAATTCTGTTGTTACCAGAACATTTTTACCAGTCATATATATATATATATATATATATATATATATATATATATATATATATATATATATTATATATATATATATAGTATATATATCAATATAATATGTATATAGCATATACGTATAATCACCAGATTTAAAACGAAATATCCATATATGCTAATTACCTGTCTAAAACAGGCTCGAACTTTGAGGCATCGCATTAAATGAGTTTATTAATGAACATCCATCCTCCAAAATATTGATTCCGCCTAATGAAAGAGAGGCCTAGTTCATAATGGCAGAGGAGCCGACGGCGAATTAAAAATCCATCAAGTAACACGGCTTTATCCAGGTTGTTTTTCCCAATTACACAGGAATCGGGCGGCGGAGAACATCGCCCCCGTGTTATTTGTCCGCTCCCGGCTCGAGATCTCATTCAATTAGAAAACCCAGCAGTTCACACTGTTGGCGATTCATTATTTTCTGCTGGCAGTGACTGATTGATTGATTAGTTCGAGTGCTAGTTTATCTGGCGTCACGACACACTTCGTCAGGCAGTGAACTCGTCGAAAGCTCTGGCCGTCGGGAAAAGTATATCTAGGCTCATGTTCAAATATTTTATTTTATTTACGTAATTGTTTTTTTTTTTCGACTGTTGTTAAGATATTTTAAATTTAGATTTTAATAATGGAGAAGCGTAATCCATTGACAGAATTAAGCAGTATTTTATTATGGATAATGAAGACATCGCCAAAGGCTAAAGTCTCGTCCCTGGAGGCTTAAAAAATATAAATCAAGGATTAATCTAAGTGATTATGTGGTCTCATCGAATTTGAATATATATTGGATGCATTTTTTGCGTGGACAGGGAATGCTTGTGTTATATTTCTGGTGTACTGCATTTATCTTATGCATGGGTGTATATGTATGCATATATATATATATATATATATATATATATATATATATATATATATATATATCTATAAAAATATATATATATATATATATATTGTGTATGTGCGTGTGTATTTCTATATGTGAATATAACCATTTATTTTTCCATGTTTCGTGAGTACCTCACGTCTGTGAAACTAAATATAATTTGGATTGCAAAAGAACTATTCCCCTTCGGGAACATAAAAAGCTAGGACATATTTTTTTCGGTTTTTTTTTTATTTTGAAATTTGATAAGAGGTTTCTTTAGGCTGCGGTAATAACGTTTGGGATCAAGGAAACTCTCCCTTTGAGCTCGAGTTTAATATAAAGAGATGTAATTGCATTTCATGCACTTTCCTGGATATTCCGTTATCTCTTCTTTGCATTTTATCTTTCTAGATCTTTATCTTGTAGTTCATACTGCCTATATGTTTGTCTATCTGCGAATTGTATTTTATCATAAATGTAGAAAGTTGCAGAGATAACTTTCATTTCTTTTTTTTCAAACATACATTCACCAGAGAAACTGCATAAACTCACTACAGAAATATTGAATCTTAATTAGATGATAATGATTACAAGTCATCAGGGTTTAACTTTTTACCTTTTTAAGATATTTAGTATCCTTTTAAACATCCTTAATGCCGTTAATGCAATGAAAACCACACTAAAATTGGTTATATTTAGGCAAAAAAAAAAAAAAAAAAAAAAAAAACACAGATAAAAGACATAAGCTATCACATTACTTCCAGGTGTTTCAACGTCGTTACAAACTTTGGCGCCGAAGATATCAAATATTCAGCTAATTATAAATTCTTGCTCGGAGTTACCTCTATCAGCGAATATTCTCCTGGTAAAGTTTTAGGTTATTATAGTTACGTTACACTTACGTAAGAGCCAAGCACGCAGTAAGCCAGAGGCCGTTTTCTAGTCCCCACTTAAAAAGATTTTAAACAAGCATCAAAGCAATTGTGAAAGAGTATGGTCTTACTAATATATATGATATATAACACACACACACACACACACACACACACATATATATATATATATATATATATATATATATATATATATATAGTATATATATATATATAGTAGATATCATATATATATAGTATATATAGTATATATACACACACACACATATATATATATATATATATATATATATATATATATATATATATATATATATATATATTATATATATATAGATACTCATATTCCGAAGTATTTTGTAATGCATTTTACCAAATAGTTTCAGATTTTTCAAAATACCATTATAACCATTAAGTTTGATATTCTCTCTCTCTCTCTCTCTCTCTCTCTATAGTATTTCTCCTAGTTTTAGACTATTTTTACTCCTCATCGAAAACATCGAAGCTTTATGCCGCTCTTTATATGTAGTCATATCACCATTTGTCATTACTGATATATTCATCCTCGCAAATCTTGATGTTAAGCTTCGAATTTTCCTATACTTTCATATATTTGTGACGCCAGTTTGTTGTGTTGAAGTAATCGATACTTATTGAGGTTATGGGCTGGCTGAATTATCTGAAAGTCTGGGTTGAGACCCGTTCATCATTCTACTTTCGTCAACTTTCAGAAAAGAAGATGGAATTAAGTGAACTATGAATTTTGCGAACGAATGGTTAACATTAATATTGACCATGCGAAATGAAGGGAAAATTAAAAGCAGCATGCGCTGACGGCATTTTGTTTAGAATGGACGATTTCGTAATCTTCACAAAATGTCGAAAATTACTTCGAATTAATTGTGTCGAAAGTTAAATAAGTAAAGACAGTTTCCCGAGATTTATTCTCGCATTCTTTGAATATGACGTGATTTCCAGATTTTTAATTTACACCTCGGCCAATCGCTCTAGTTATTGCCCCTGCTATGATTACACTGTTATTTTTTGAATGAGAGACCACTTTGATCTCTCATCGATTTCAGAATCATCCCGTCCATGAAGTTTTCAGCAAATGCGAAAACTGGAAAAGTTTTTTTTTTTTTTATGACGTTTATGGACACTTTATCGTGAATTTCCGGTTATTTGAGCATTATTACCTAGAGAGCCATTGCGCAATTTCTTCAACTAACAGCACCTAGAGTAATTTCCAGGCAATTTCCGCTCACGGCGCGCACACACACACGCACTTGCCGGAAGTGTTTGAAGACGAAAAAATGATGGGCTTTGTAAAATCATCCTTCATGACTGCGGTCGTAAATCAGAAAACCCCGTCCCAAATGAACAAGATATTTATCCCAGGATACTTTTGTCAGGCTGATTTAAAGGCCTTTAGAATTTCCCATCCCTCACGGGCCGGTATCTAATCAGCGCTGGAAAACTGGAACGGTGGGGTTATTGCATTGGTGCGATAAGTGTTTTCGAACGAGGTGTTTGATTTATGCCTATGGGGGGAAATGATGCATAGTGCACTGAGTTAACAGAAACAATTTTTATTGTACAGTGAACAGATGTTTTTGGAAAAGCATTTTACCTTACTCTGAACGAAGCTTTATAAAGGGTGGATTTGAATTTGGCTTTAGTATCTATGGCCAGATTCGCCATCAATTCAAGCACAAAAAAGAAGGTAAATGTTAAATGTTTCAGTTAACTTTTTCATGAAATCTACTTCTGAACTGAACTAAAAAACCTGACACGTTTTAAGCAAACTTTTTTTTTTTTCCTCCAGGAGGAAAACTAAACATTAGTAAGTTAAGTCAGTTAAAAAGGAAAAAGTGCCTTTGCAATTGGGAACATTCATCATTAACACTGAGGGTTGCGTATATATATATATATATATATATATATATATATATATATATATATATATATCATATATATATATATATATAGATATATATATATATATATATACATACACGCACACACACACACACACACACACACACACATATATATATATATATATATATATATATATATGAAGTAATAATAGTCCACCCTTATGTAAAAAGTGTATTAAAAATGCATAAAAGACGGGAGCTTTCGTTACTTGATCAGTAGACCTCATCAGCCGTACTGGTTTTTCCTTTTCAAAAAATATATCACAAAAAGTTACGAAGGACAGGCAGGACTCTGGAACCGTCCCCAAGGGAGATAACAACCAAAACAAACTATTTCCAATCATGCTATTACATCGTTCAAATGTCTGGCCAAAAGACGAGCCGATCGTCGTGGTTGAACTACCTTCTTCTGTGTGTCGGCTGTTCCCTCGTCCGAACACACAGAGGAGGTAGTTCAACCATGACGATCGGCTCGTCTTTTGGCCAGACATTTGAACGAGGGGAATAATATGATTGAGATAGTTTGTTTGGATGTTATCTCCTTGGGGGACCGTTCCAGAGTCCTGGCTGTCCTTCGTAAAAGTTTTTGTATATATTTTTTGTTTTTGAAAGGAAAAATCAGTACGGCTGATGAGGTCTACTGATCAAGTAGACGAAGCTCCCGTCTTTTATGTATTTTTAATACACATCTTTACATAAGTGTGGACTATACACTTCAGATATCCAGTTACGTTCTGGCGATTTTTTTGATATATATATATATATATATATATATATATATATATATATCATATATATATATATATATATATACACATATATATAAATATAATACTAAAATTTTTGTGCTGTTCATTTGAATGACACTGGGATTCCCGGTGACTTCTGGGAATTCCGAAGGCTTCTGGGGCTTCCATCCCCCTCCCATTTCCCTCCCCTTTTCCTCTCCCCCTCCCTCTTCTGCTTTCTCTCCCCATATATGTTTGCCAAGTTTATTGTCATGCGATAATGCGATAATCATATATGTCTGACTCCATACACCCCATAGAGGTTCAGTGGGTATCTGCTCCTCATTGAACCTATGGTAGCGAGGAGGAACACATTTTTTTTAGCAGGATTTTTTGAGCTGAATTTTATTTGCTTATCAGCTACTTTATGCTCTCCCGTCATTTCTAAATACCCTGTTAATTCGGGTTAGGTTTAAATTGAAATAGAAATAAATACTGATTCTGAAAACCCATCTGATGTATTCCTTCATGTGCGCACGAGAGAGGAGAGAGAGACGAGAGAGAGAGAGAGACAGGAGAGAGAGAGAGAGAATGATATTACATTTCTTTTGATGTAACTGATTCACCCCAGGAGACACATTAGGCATGTAATATCCCATATATATTGCCTTTCCATCAAATGTTTTAATATTAACTCCATCATAAGCTTAAAAAAACTGTTTTAAACTATGAAGCCTAATTAGAATATTTAAGAAAATACTTAAAAGTACTTTTTAGTAAAATGTCCGGACTTGAGCCTAAATGGAAACACCGCTTAGCTTTAAATAGGGGAGAGCGATTTAAACTCCATTGAATTACGCCCAATGCCCAACACGCCTCACCTAAAAGCCTTAAAAAAGGGGGGAGAGCGTTATTAAACTCCGTTGAATCAAATAGCTCAGTTCAGTTTGAATGAAGACCTTTAAATTCTTCCCAGCGAACGAATGGTTTAAACATCCCCCCCCCTCAACGCCCCCCTCGATTCATTTGCGGGAGTCAGCATCTTTAGGGCATTTAAATCGCGCCTTTGGTTCACTGTAACCGGGCTCTTGACTGAAGGGAGATAAAAAACGGCCCTTTTGTGCCAAAGGCGCGAAGGAAAAGCAGCGATTTTTAGGACGATGTGATTTCGTCATTAATGTTTTTATATAAATTAAGAGGTAAAGTGTCTTCTTTAGTCACTTATTATTTTGAAGTACATTGTTGCCAAAATGTATTTGTAATTTCATAAAATACATGTTTTCCTAGCAACACAGGATATTAGAGGCTGCATCTAAGTTACTTTGCAACTGCGGCAAGTATAATACATTGCTAATTGTTTATCGGTACACTGTGCGAGTTAATTTGAAAATTTTCCCCATTTTTTAACATTCAACATTTTATGAGTATTTGCAAAAATGAATTTATGATATTACCTCGCATCCTGTACGTTACCTAACATAGTGTCGGGTCGCGTAACGTGACGGGAATTACGGCCATGCTTAGAAAATTTTTCCTACATCTCCTCTGAATATTTTTGTCGTGTAAAGTATGTGTACTAGCACTGAAAGTGCTTTTTATACTGTGATCAATAATTATGTTTAGAATTCATTGCTTTAAATAAATATTTTAATCAAAACTACACCACGTGTTATTTCCTTTCTAAGGTAAATAATCGACTGTCATCCAGTTTTCCCGGCAGCGTTCGACTGGTCAGCTATATATATATATATATTATATATATATATTATATATATATATATATATATATATATATATATATATATATATATGTTCATATATATTTCCCCTATCAGAGGGTGGCTCCCAAACAAAATAGGACAATGATAACTATATTTGCGTAAATATAATGTATGTATAGGTATACACATGTATATGTATATATAAACCTATATATATATGCATATATATTACAATCATTGCATAATTTAATTCCGAGTTAACCATTCCCTCTGAATTTCCTATTCTGTTTTTGAACAGAAAATAATGCAGGCTACTGAATCTGAAAATTCTAACGGTAAAATAGCGAACAAAAATATTTGAATAATAATATTTCTCTCGTTAGATTAAACCCCCCGTATCATTGTGTGGGTATTTCTATTTAATTATCCAGCCCTTTGAACAGAAATTGCTGTTCAGATTTTGTAATTTTCGGTTTCATATATCTCACATTATTATTCCATATTTCTGGCTCCTAAACCTACGTAACTCAGGTCATATTCATCCATCGAACTAAAAGTACGAAAAGTGGAATTTATTGCACATCGATTTATTGTTTTGATGGGGAGTTTTCAATGTCGATTTGCATTATGACGAAAGACGGAGAAACGGTGGCAAAACGCGCAGCTTGCAGTTTATTCGCCTCGAAATCTTCAATCCTTTTCACATTAGAGTATATATGAATAAAGATAATGGTTGTACTTGGAATATATAATTTAGGCCACAGGCCAAGTGCTGGGACCTATGACGTCATGCAGTGCTAAAAGGGAAAGTGAATAAAGAAGGTTTGAAAGGTGTAACAAGAGGAAAACCTCTTAGCAGTTGCACTAGGAAACAATTCTTAGAGAGGGTGGAATGTAAAATAGAAGAAAGGTAATATGAAAGGAGGTATAGGAAAAAAGATGAAGAGGTTGTAGCTAAGGGCTGGATGAACACTCCAAAGACCCATAAAAAATGCCTACAGTGCACTGTGTGAGACGCACTTATGACACTACCGCTCCTACGGGGCAAAACAAAATAAAGGTTAATATTTTTTTTGGCTGTTGATAATGAAATGTTTCTTTTTATGTTGGTTCGTATTGCTATTTTCTTATTATTTGATGTCGCCTGAGAGAGAGAGAGAGAGAGAGAGAGAGAGAGAGAGAGAGAGAGTTATCGGTCAATGCATATTCTTATATGCTGAAACTTTTAATGAAGGGACGGAATTTTGCCTGAATAAGAAAACTGATTTAAAAGAAATACCTCACTTTAGCCTTTGAAGTCATCCGGCCAATTATCACCCTCTCTCCCTAACCCCCCACCCCTAACCCCCCCCCACCCCACCGCCAACCCCAAGAAAAAATCTGAAAAGATTTCTTCAAAGTGAAGATGAACATCTGCAATAATCTTATTCGACGGAAAATGATTCTATAAGATTATGCAAAATCTTTATAGTGTCACGTCTGAGGAAATCCTACCTAACTGAAAAAGGAATGATAAACGATAAAAAAAGAAGTTAAAGGTAACCAGTAATAAGTCCAATGAAAAGGTAGACAGTACAAAGATTGAAGAAAAGGAAAACAGTAAAAAGATTGAAAAAAATAAAAGCAGTAAACAAACTGAG
>NC_061090.1:69231184-69236184 GCF_015104395.2 Macrobrachium nipponense | reverse complement strand
GCAAAACCTCGTATCTATTTTGAGTATATTTCTTGGATAACTTCAGATCTTCTTTGGAGTATTGGCAAGCAACGTCCACAACCTCCGCTAATTGGGACATCATTATGCGCCGGAGTTACCCCAAGGTGGAAGTGGCAAGGGTCACTTCCAATAGACGGTGGTTAGAAGGAAGGGAATCAGAGCCACCTTCAGGCCGGGTGTTTGGAGGAAGGGACGCAGTGTCACTTCCAATGGGATGGACATTTGGAGGAAGGGAACCAGGGTCGCTTACAGTGGGACGGAGAGTAGGAGGAAGGGAAGCAGAAGTACTTCCTGGCCTGGGGGTTTGGTTTGGAGGAGCCGGAGGGTTACTTCGGGTATGACGGTTACGTTGAGAGGAAGCGCAACCAGAACCATTTACGGATGGCGTTTGAGTTTAGTTGAATAAAAAATTTAGGCCAAAGGCCAAGCACTGGAACCTATGAGGTCATTCAGCGCTGAAATGGAAATTGACAGTAAAAGGTTCAAAGGTGTAACAGGAGAAAACCTCACAGTTGCACTATGAATCAAGTGTTTAGGAGAGGCACGCTGCAAAGAACCTTAAGTAATGCCTACAGTGCACTGCATGAGGTCCATGACGGCACTACCCCTTTCTGGGGGGGATGGGCGTTTGGAGGAAGGGAAGCAGAGAAGTACTCCTGGCCAGGGGCTTAGAGGAATGGCCTTAAGGGTTGACGTCGGGTATTGACGGATGTTGGGAGGAATGGAAGCCAGAAACTTTTTACGGGATGGGAGTTTGGAGGAGGGGAAGCAGGGTTGGCTTCCAGTTGGACGGAGATTAGGAGGAAGGGGGAAGAAGAAGTACTTCCCGGCGGGACGTTTGGAGGAAATGGCCGAAGGGTTACTTCGGGTATGACGGATGTTGGAAGGAATGGAGCCAGAACTGTTTACGGGATGGGAGTTTGGAGGAGGGGAAGCAGGGTTTCTTCCAGTTGGACGGAGATTAGGAGGAAGGGAAGAAGAAGTACTTCCCGGCCGGGAGTTTGGAGGAATGGCCGAAGGGTTACTTCGGGTATGACGGATGTTGGAAGGAATGGAGCCAGAACTGTTTACGGGAATGGGAGTTTGGATGGAGGGGGAAGCAGGGTTGGTTCCCCGTTGGACGGAGATTAGGAGGAATTTGGAAAAAGGAAGGGTTTCCCAAGCCGGGAGTTTGGAGGAATGGACCGCGGGAAATTGGGTTAACTTCGGGTAGACGGAGTTGGAAGGAAGGACCAGGAGAACTGTTACGGGATGGGAAGTTTTTGGGGAAGGAGGGGAAGCCGTTACTTCCAGTTGGAACCGGATTAGGAGGAAGGGAAGAAGAAGTACTTCCCGGCCAGAGTTTGGAGGAATGGCCGAAGGGTTTACTTCGGGTATGACGGATGTTGGAAGGAAGGGAGCCAGAACGTTTACGGGATGGGAGTTTGGAGGAGGGGAAGCAGGGTTGCTTCCAGTTGGACGGAGATTAGGAGGAAGGGAAGAAGAAGTACTTCCCGGCCGGGAGTTTGGAGGAATGGCCGAAGGGTTACTTCGGGTATGACGGATGTTGGAAGGAATGGAGCCAGAACTGTTTACGGGATGGGAGTTTGGAGGAGGGGAAGCAGGGTTGCTTCCAGTTGGACGGAGATTAGGAGGAAGGGAAGAAGAAGTACTTCCCGGCCGGGGGTTTGGAGGAATGGCCGAAGGGTTACTTCGGGTATGACGGATGTTGGAAGGAATGGAGCCAGAACTGTTTACGGGATGGGAGTTTGGAGGAGGGGAAGCAGGGTTGCTTCCAGTTGGACGGAGATTAGGAGGAAGGGAAGAAGAAGTACTTCCACGGCCGAGTTTGGAGGAATGGCCGAAGGGTTACTTAGGGTATGAGGATGTTGGAATGGAATGGAGCCAGAAACTGTTTAGGGATGGGATTTGGATTTGAGGAGGGGAACCAGGGTTGCTTCCAGTTGGACGGAGATTAGGAGGAAGGGAAGAAGAAGTACTTCCCGGCCGGGAGTTTGGAGGAATGGCCGAAGGGTTACTTCGGGTATGACGGATGTTGGAAGGAATGGAGCCAGAACTGTTTACGGGATGGGAGTTTGGAGGAGGGGAAGCAGGGTTGCTTCCAGATTGGAGGACGGAGATTAGGAGGAAGGAAGAAGAAGTACTTCCCGGCCGGGGGTTTGGAGGAAGGGCCGAAGGGTTACTTCGGGTATAGACGGATGTTGGAAGGAATGGAGCCAGAACTGTTTACGGGATGGGAGTTTGGAGGAGGGGAAGCAGGGTTGCTTCCAGTTGGACGGAGATTAGGAGGAAGGGAAGAAGAAGTACTTCCCGGCCGGGGGTTTGGAGGAAGGGCCGAAGGGTTACTTCGGGTATGACGGATGTGGAAGGAGGAGCCAGAACTGTTTACGGGATGGGAGTGGAAGGAGGGGGAAGCAGGGTTGCTCCAGTTGGAAGGGCAGATTAGAGGAGGGGAAGGGAAGAAGAAGTACTTCCCGGCCGGGGGTTTGAAGAATTGATGCCGGAAGTGGTACTTCGGGTATTTGACGGATGCTTGGAAGAATTTGGAGCCAGAAACGTTTACGGGATGGAGTTTTTGGGAGGAGGGGAAGCCAGGGTTGCTTCCAGTTGGACGGAGATTAGGAGGGAAGAAGAAGTACTTCCGGCCGGGGGTTTGAAGGAAGAAGTTACTTAACGGTGTTAATTGGAGAGCGAAAGGGTATCGGGTATTGGACGGAGTGAAGATTTGGAGGGCCAAGGGTTACTTGGGTACGGATGGAAGGTGGGAAAGACAAGGGTCGCTTCCGTTGGACGATTAGGAGGAAGGGAAAGAAGTACTTCCCGGCCGGGGGTTGGAAAGGAAGGGCGAAGGGTTACTTCGGGTATGAGGACGTTTGGAGGAAGGGAATCAGAGCTACTTCCAGGTGGAGGTCCGATCTCTGGATTCGGGGTTGAGTTGGTGAACTTTGAGGAAAGGGAGACTACGGAGCCACCAGTGAGGGGACGATCTTGACTTTTCTGGCCCATGACAGCTGCACACAGAGCTGTAAAGAAAAATCGTTTGGTTAGCTTGTTTACCTCAGTACTTATATATATATATATATGGTGTGTGTGTGTGTGTGTGTGTGTGTGTGTGTAAGAGAGAGAGAGAGAGAGAGAGAGAGAGAGGAGAGAGAGAGAGAGAGAGAGCAACCGTTTCACAAAGTAATCTTTGATACCTAAACGGACCCTTGTGTATAAAAAAAAAAAAAAAAAAAAAAAAAACTTAAATTCTATAAAATTACGGCTGATACAAGTCTTTTGAAGCAAAGTATGAGAAATATTTTGTGTTGGTTTTGTTATTACAAGAAAAATAATTTGTATTAAAATGAGTTTCGTTTCATATTACTTTTATTAAATAGCTCTGACTTATCTATTCAACTTTCCCAGTGCTTTGTACGGCTAATATTTCTACGAGTTAGAGGATATTTTTATTTATAAGTGAAAATAGACAATCATTTTGAGACAAAGACAAACAATGTTATGTATGAAGCCTTGTTTTACAGATCCAATTGCTCTTATAAAAATTACACTGAAAACTTCAAGTGAGTGCTATATTAAATCACAATTACTAGAGTAAAAAGCCGTCCTATTCCTGAAAATTTCACAAAATTCTAAAAAAGTTCAAGAAAAATGATCATAAAAATAACTAATTTTTTCTGGTTCGGTCCACAAAAACTTAAAATACACTAAACGAAAACCGTAATTATATTTTTCTGTACAATATGTACCAACATCACTATGCACTGACAACTATTTTGGCAGCAAATATTTCCTTGGGTCTACCCCAAAAATTAGATTAAATTAAAATAAATTAAATGCACACAAACAAAAAACACTCAAATTTCCATTCAATACATACATATATACATACATACTTACAAGCATCCTTATATATATATATATATATATATATATATATATATATATATATTATATGTGTGTATGTGTGTTTCTGTGAGTGCGGTATAAGTATATAAATTAGACACACACATATATAGGGTATGTATAATGTTATATATATATATATAAAGATATATATATATATATATGATATATATATATATATATATATGCTTGTAAGTATGTATGTATATAGTTGTATATATTTGATGGAATGGAAAATTTAATGTGGGTTTTTGTTTAGTGCATTTAATCTAATTTAATTTAATTTCATTTTTGGGGGTGCGTGGACACTTAACTGGTTACTTATCAAATTAGCGTTCACCTTTCGGTATAAAAATATGTATATATACACACACACACAAATTATATATGAATATATATATATATAGTGATATATATATATATATATATATATATATAAATATATTATATAGATATATATATATATTATATAATATATACATATATTATTTCTGAGCTAGAGCGAATGGGGAAATAAAGCAGGTCTCTTTAATATATATATATATATATATATATATATATATATATATATATATACATACATACATACATACATATATAGAATATATATATATATATATATAATATATATATATATATATATATATGTACATTATACAGCACACACACACACATATATATATTATATATAAGATATATATATATATATATATATATATATAAAATATATATATAAATATATTATATATATATATATATATATATACTATATATATAGATATATATATATATATATATATATATATATATATATATATATATATAAGACGATCATTTCAGAACTACAATATAATTCAATCCATTTCTCTTTCTACTCACCGAGTGCAAGCGCAACAAGGAAGGTCTTGTCTGCCATTGTTGTGGTGGTCCTCCGAGGCAGCTTAAATGACCCCACCCACTGTAGGCTGACGGATCTGTGTGCCTTCTTTATATCACAATCAGCCTCACCTCCAACCTAGCAAACGCAAGTTGCAAATGATTTCCAAGAAAATCCTTGTCCTTCACTATTGCAA
>NC_061090.1:69208000-69225500 GCF_015104395.2 Macrobrachium nipponense | reverse complement strand
TAAGCTTCGAATTTTCCTATACTTTCATATATTTGTGACGCCAGTTTGAGGTTATGTGCTGGCTGAATTATCTGAATGTCTGGGTTGAGACCCGTTCATCACCCTACTTTCGTCAACTTTCAGAAAAGAAGATGGAATTAAGTGAACTATGAATTTTGCGAACGAATGATTAACATGAATATTGACCATGCGAAATGAAGGGAAAAGCAGCAGATATTTGCGCTGACGGCATTTTGTTAGAATGACGATTTCGTAATCTGCACAAAATGTCGAAAAATTACTTCGAATTAATTGTGTCGAAAGGTTAAATAGGTAAAGACAGTTTCCGAGATTTTATTCTCGCATTCTTTGAATATGACGTCATTTCCAGATTTTTATTTACACCTCGGCCAATCGCTCTAGTTATTGCCCCTGCTATGATTACACTGCTATTTTTTGAATGACCACTTTGATCTCTCATCGATTTCAGAATCATCCCGTCCATGCAGTTTTCAGCAAATGCGAAAATTGGAAAAGCTTTTTTTATGACGTTTATAGACACTTTATCGTGAATTTCCGGTTATTTGAGCATCATTACCTAGAGAGCCATTGCGCAATTTCTTCAACTAACAGCACCTAGAGTAATTTCCAGGCAATTTCCGCTCACGGCGCGCACACACACAGGCACTTGCCGGAAGTGTTTGAAGACGAAAAAATGATGGGCTTTGTAAAATCATCCTTCACTGACTGCGGTCGTAAATCAGAAAACCCCGTCCCAAATGAACAAGATATTTTATCCCAGGATACTTTTGTCAGGCTGATTTAAAGGCCTTTAGAATTCCCCATCCCTCACGGGCGGTATCTAATCAGCGCTGGAAAACTGGAACGGTGGGGTTATTGCATTGGTGCGATAAGTGTTTTCGAACGAGGTGTTTGATTTATGCCTATGGGGCGAAATGATGCATAGTGCACTGAGTTAACAGAAACAATTTTTATTGTACAGTGAACAGATGTTTTTGGAAAAGCATTTTACCTTACTCTGCACGAAGCTTTATAAAGGGTGGATTTGAATTTGGCTTTAGTATCTATGGCCAGATTCGCCATCAATTCAAGCACAAAAAAAAGAAGGCAAATGTTTCAGTTAACTTTTTCATGAAATCTAATTCTGAACTGAACTAAAAACCGGGCACGTTTTAACAGTTTTCAGGTTAGAATCTGAGTTTAAGCAAACTTTTTTTTTTTTCTCCAGGAAAACTAAACATTAGTAAGTTAAGTCAGTTAAAAGGAAAAACGTGCCTTTGCAATTGGGAACATTCATTTAACACTGAGGGTTGCGTAATATACACAGCCACACACATATATTATATAATTATATATAATATTAATTATTAAATACTATATATATATATATATATATAATAATTATATATATATATATGATATATATATATTATATTAATACTATATATATATATATATTATATATATGAAGTAATAATAGTCCACACTTATGTAAAAAATGTGTATTAAAAATGCATAAAAGACGGGAGATTTCGTCTACTTGATCAGTAGACTTCATCAGCCGTACTGATTTTTCCTTTTCAAAAAATATATACAAAAAAGTTACGAAGGACAGGCAGGACTCTGGAACCGTCCCCAAGGGAGATAACAACCAAACCAAACTATCCCAATCATGCTATTACATCGTTCAAATGTCTGGCCAAAAGACGAGCCGATCGCCGTGGTTGAACTACCTCCTCTGTGTGTCGGCTGTTCCCTCGTCCGAACACACAGAGGAGGTAGTTCAACCATGACGATCGGCTCGTCCTTTTGGCCAGACATTTGAAACGAGGGAATAACATGATTGAGATAGTTTGTTTTGGTTGTTAGCTCCCTTGGGGACCGTTTCAGAGTCCTGGATGTCCTTCGTAAAAGTTTTTGTATATATTTTTTTGAAAAGGAAAAATCAAGTACGGCTGATGAGGTCTACTGATCAAGTAGACGAAAGCTCCCGTCTTTTATGTATTTTTTAATACATATTTTTTACATAAGTGTGGACTATTACTACTTCAGATATTCCAGTCACGTTCTGGCGATTTTTTATTATATATATATAGATATAATATATATATATATATATATTATATATATATATATATATACACACACATATATATATATATATATATATATATATATATTTATTAATATATATATATATATATATATATATATATATATATATATATATATATATATATACTAAAATTTTGTGTTGTTCATTTGAATGCACACTGGGATGCCCGGTGACTTCTGGGAATTCCGAAGGCTTCTGGGCTTCCATCCCCCTACCCTTTTTCCCCTCCCCCTTCCCTCCCCTCCCTCTTCTTCCTCCTCTCCCCATCCCCATATGTTAGCCAAGTTTATTGTATGCGATAATGAATAATCATATTATGTGACTCCATACACCCCATAGAGGTTCAGTGGGTATCTGTCCCCTCATTGAACCTATGGTACGAAGGAGGAATACTTTTTTTAGCAGGTTTTTTTGAGCTGAATTTTATTTGCTTATCAGCTACTTGATGCTCTCCCGCCATTCTAAATACCCTGTCACCTCGGGTTAGGTTTAAATTGAAATAGAAATAAATACTGATTCTGAAACCCATCTGAGTATTCCTTCATGTGCGCACGAAGAGAGAGAGAGAGAGAGAGAGAGAGAGAGAGAGAGACGAGAGAAGAGAGAGAGAGAGAGAGAGAGAGAATGATATTACATTTCTTTTGATGTAACTGATTCACGCCAGGAGACACATATATATTGCCTTTCCATCAAATGTTTTAATATTAACTCCATCATAAGCTTAAAAAAACTGTTTTAAACTATGAAGCCTAATTAGAATATTTAAGAAAATACTTAAAAGTACTTTTTAGTAAAATGTCCGGACTTGAGCCTAAATGGCAACACCGCTTAGCTTTAAATAGGGGAGAGCGATTTAAACTCCATTGGATTACGCCCAATGCCAACACCGCCTCAAGCCTTAAAAAGGGGAGAGCGATTTAAACTTCGTTGAATCAAATAGCTCAGTTCAGTTTGAATGAAGGCCTTTAAATTCTTCCCAGCGAACGAATGGTTTAAACATCCCCCCCCTCACCCCCCCCCCCCCTTGATTCATTTGCGGGAGTCAGCATCTTTAGGGCATTTAAATCGCGCCTTTGGTTCACTGTAACGGGGCTCTTGACTGAAGGGAGATAAAAACCCGACCTTTTGTGCCAAAGGCGCGAAGGAAAAGCAGCGATTTTTAGGACGATGTGATTTCGTCATTAATGTTTTTATATAAATTAAGAGGTAAAGTATCTTCTTTACTCACTTGGTATTTTGAACTACATTGTTGCCAAAATGTATTTGTAATCATTAAAACAATACATGTTTTCCTAGCAACACAGGATATTAGAGGCTGCATCTAAGTTACTTTGCAACTGCGGCAAGTATAATACCATTGCTAATTGGTTTATCTGGTTACACTGTGCGAGTTAATTTGAAATTTTTCCCCATTTTTTACCATTCAACATTTTATGAGTATTTGCAAAAATGAATTTATGATATTACCTCGCATCCTGTACGTTACCTAACATAGTGTCGGGTCGCGTAACGTGACGGGAATTACGGCCATGCTTAGAAAATTTTTCCTACATCTCCTCTGAATATTTTTGTCGTGTAAAGTATGTGTACTAGCACTGAAAGTGCTTTTTATACTGTGATCAATAATTATGTTTAGAATTCATTGCTTAAAATAAATAAATTAATCAAAACTACACCACGTGTTATTTCCCGGCAGCGTCGACTGGTCAGCTAGTATATATAATATATATATATATATATATATATATATATATATATATATATATATATATATATATAATATATATATACTATATACATATGTTCATATATTTCCCCCTATCAGAGGGTGGCCTCCCAAACAAATAGGACAATGATAACTATATTTGTGTAAATATAATGTATGTATAAGGTATACACATGTATATGTATATATAAAAAACGTACATATATATGCATTATATTATCAATCATTGCATAATTTAATTCCGAGTTAACCATTCCCTCTGAATTTCCTATTCTGTTTTTGACAGAAAATAAAGCATGCTACTGAATCTGAAAATTCTAACGGTAAAATAGCGAACAAAAATATTTGAATAATAATATTTCTCTCGTTAGATTAAACCCCCGTATCATTGTGTGGGTATTTCTATTTAATTATCCAGCCCTTTGAACAGAAATTGCTGTTCAAATTTTGTAATTTTCGGTTTCATATATCTCACATTATTATTCCATATTTCTGGCTCCTAAACCTACGTAACTCAGGTCATATTCATCCATCGAACTAAAAGTACGAAAAGTGGAATTTATTGCACATCGATTTATTGTTTTGATGGGGAGTTTTCAATGTCGATTTGCATTATGACGAAAGACGGAGAAACGGTGGCAAAACGCGCAGCTTGCAGTTTATTCGCCTCGAAATCTTCAATCCTTTTCACATTAGAGTATATATGAATAAAGATAATGGTTGTACTTGGAAATATATTAATTTAGCCACAGGCCAAGTGCTGGGACCTATGACGTCATTGCAGTGCTTAAAGGGAAAGTGAATAAAGAAGGTTTGAAAGGGGTAACAAGAGGAAAACCTCTTAGCAGTTGCACTAGGAAACAATTCTTAGAGAGGGTGGAATGTAAAATAGAAGAAAGGTAATATGAAAGGAGGTATAGGAAAAAAGATGAAGAGGTTGTAGCTAGGGGCTGGATGAACACTCCAAAGACCCATAAAAAATGCCTACAGTGCACCGTGTGAGACGCACTTATGACACTACCCTCCTACGGGGCAAACATAAAGGTTGATACTTTTTTTTGGCTGTTGATTATGAAATGTTTCTTTGTATGTTGGTTCGTATTGCTATTTTCTTATTATTTGATGTCGCCTGAGAGAGAGAGAGAGAGAGAGAGAGAGAGAGCGAAGAAAGAGAGAGAGAGAGATAGAGAGAGAGAGAGAGAGAGTTTCTGTCATGCATATTCTTATAGCTGAAACTTTTAATGAAGGGACGGAATTTTGCCTGAATAAGAAAACTGATTTAAAAGAAATACCTCACTTTAGCTTTGAAGTCATCCGGCCAATTATCACCCTCTCTCCCCAACCCCCCAACCCAACCCCCCCCCACCCCCACCCCCACCCCCAACCCCAAGAAAAAATCTGAAAAGATTTCTTCAAAGTGAAGATGAACATCTGCAATAATCTTATTCGACGGAAAATGATTCTATAAGATTATGCAAAATCTTTATAGTGTCACGTCTGAGGAAATCTACCTAACTGAAAAAGGAAGAATGATAAACGATAAAAAAAGAAGTTAAAGGTAATACCAGTAATAAGTCCAATGAAAAGGTAGACAGTACAAAGATTGAAGAAAAGGAAAACAGTAAAAAGATTGAAAAAAATAAAAGCAGTAAACAAACTGAGGAAAAGAAAAAAAAAAAACAGTAAAACTACTGGGAATAGATTAACAGTACAAAGACTTTTACATCTACGAGTAAATTAGGATATTTTGTGAAATTATAACCATCAGTTTTAAATAGTGTTTTGATTGGTAGCGCGTACGGTAGTCTAATATTTATAATTTGGCTTGTGTGCATTTCCCTATAGATAGTTTTTCTGTTTTATTATTAGTCTGTTTTTTAAGTATATATTTGCTTATTTCTAATATATGCATGTATAAATGTACCTGTGTAAGTACGACTGGAAGCCTTTACATAAATATGCGTGAGAATATTCAACATCCACTTGGTGATATATAAACGGAAGACTATAACCTTTTCCTGATATTTATGAATGGCCTTTCTGTCGAAAACATCAACAAAAACATGGACGGAAAAATAGTTGTTATTTGAAGAATAAAAAGCCCGAGCTTCATGACAAGGCTTCCGCTTTCTCCCCTACCACTCAATCCTCTTCTTCTTTCTCCTTCTCTCTCTCTCTCCTCTCTTCTCTCCTCATTTAGCAGCCCTCCCCCTCCTTTTTTAACATTTTCTTCTCTTTCACTCTCATTTAGCAGTATTTTGTGGGTAACAATCTCTTTTTTTTTAACGGTCTCTCTCTCCTCTCTCTCTCTCTCTCTCGTTTAGCAGTTTTTGTACAGCCCCTCTCTTTTCAACATTTTCTCTCTTTCACTCTCATTTAGCAGTATTTTGTGTTTTTTTTAACAGTCTCTTTTTTTTTTTAACGGTCTCTCTCTCTCTCTCTCTCTCTCTCTCTCTCTCTCTCTCTCTCTCTCTCACACACACACACACACACACACACACACAGGGCTTGGAGTCCAGCATGCTATTTTCATCGCACGGGGTCATGTCAATACCAGGCCCTCGATAGCCGGAACCGTAAAATAATCCAGTAATATAAACATGACATGGTCGCCACATGTCCGTCTACCCCACTGGGGATGCAGATAAAGCCCTGAACTGAGTCAGTCCGGGTACGGGGAAAATAATTTAGTTGGTGCTCATTCATTTCAGTACTACCGAAAGGAATTTGTTTTTCACTTTTGATTAATAAAAGCGAGGGTGGTAAGTTGTGAAATAACTTGAAAATAGGATCCTGTTAACAAATATGAATCTATAACGGAACCAGTATAATCTAAGGGAAATATTGCTGAAGGTTTGCTTGGATTTAATGCTTCTGTTTTAACATAGATAAAACAGACTAATTTGAGCACATGCTTTCCTTGTAACCCATTTGTTATAGGTTATTTGTTGCTTTACCACTCGAGAGAGAGAGAGAGAGAGATAGAGAGAGAGAGGTGTAAAGTTAATACCTTTTTGAGTAGTGACTCCTCTGTCGAGGCAAAGTCATTCCTTGTAATCTCAGAAATGACATTCTTTGATGTAGAAAAGAAAAGAGAGAGAGAGAGAGAGAGAGAGAGAGAGAGAGAGAGAGAGAGAGAGAGTTAGCACTTGTTTGAATAATGATTTCAACAGCAATGCGAAATGCACTGCAACGCCCAGCAGAGGCAGTTAATTTGAATAATGAAGAGGTAACGCGCTTTCGCTCTTCCATGATTCCTCTCTCCGAAGCGAAATGTCATGTAGATACTGGTGTTTGCTCTGGCTGTGTTGTTTATATTAATACCATGGTTTATTCTTCGTAAGCCTTTTTCACAATATTTTTATTTATTTATTTACTTATTTTTATTTTTGGTTTTATAATTGATGGTTTTGTTTTTGAAAATGTGTCAGAACTGAAAAACTAATATTCAGTCAAATCAACAAAACTTTCGACTAAATGATTAATCAGTCAAAACATTAACAGCATGAAAGCTCATACATAAGGGAGCTGTTCTTTTTGACTTGCCGGAATTAAATATTAAACATCAAATGATCATTAGGAACATTTATTGACTTAAATATGAAAGTCGATTTCAGCCCTGTAGAAATTTCAGTATGCCACTTCTGTTGGTAAAACACAGGATGTCTCTGCTTAACTCAACTCTATAATTCCTGAAACTTGAATTGGCAAGTTCTTTTTTCATAAAAATATTATTATTTATACATACACACACACACACACACACACACACACACACAAATATATATATATATATCTATATATATATATATGTATATGTATATATATGTATATGTATAGCATATGCATATGTATGTTATATGTTATATGGTTATATATATATATATATATATATATATATATACATATATCGACATATATATATATATTATATATATATATATATAATATATATATATATATTATATATATATATATAATATAAACTACCAAGATATACCTAGTGCTACTATGCGTAGACCTAGTTATAGATTAAGTGTTGTTTAAAATATAAGCATGAAACAGAAGCATTTGTAAATGGAATACCAATAGCAACAACTATAATCTTATACACACACACACACACGACTATATATATATATATATATATTATATATATATATATATATATATATCTAATGTGGTGTGTGTGTGTGTGTGTGTGTGTGTGTGTGTGTGTGTGTGTGTGTTGTATAATGATTATATTGTTGTGTTTGGTATTCCAGTTACAAATTGCTTCTGTTCATGCTTGTATTTTTTAAAACAACACTTAATCTATAACTAGGTCTCCGCATAGTAGCACTAGGTATATCTTGGTAAGACCGAATACCAAAAATAATATCTTTACAAGAAGGTGACTTGTTTATTTTGTACTCTTCAAGAATCCATTAAACACAAAAGATTTGGCCTTATTAGAAAATATGACTAAAAAATAATGAATGTTCATTATAGTAATCACTGAATACAAAATCCTTGATTTACGAGACAAAAATATCAAAATATTATGTCAGATGATTTTAAGAAAGGGAAACTTGTAGACGTAAAAGCGTCTTTTGCATTTACTTACCCAAAAGTCATATCTAATCAGATCCCTGTACAAAAGAGACAGTTTTGAAAGTATATCTCTATTGAGAACATTTGTCTCTCACCACCACGGGTTGTCACAAAGCTATATAAAAAATGGCAAAGAAAAAATATATGATCATCGCAATAATGAGTGCTGACTTGTTTCCTTTTATTCTTTGGAAAATTCCCCTTTCTCTTCCTCGTCTTGATTAAAGCGCGAATTGGTCCTCGTTTTATGAAATTTTGTGAATGAATGCAATCTGGAATTGCCCATCGGTTCCCCGTTGAAGGGGGAATACGCGCGATTATGGGAGTGAAACCAGGGATTTCACGAGTATACGATGTCGATGACAAAGGTACTTGCTTTGTTTTTTTTCTGATGATAGTTTATTAGGTTTCTGTTTTTTCTTAAGCTTTAAGACATATTAAGCGCATATATAGTAGGTAAGGATACTCGCCCCGCCCTTTCTCTCTCTAGGAAACATTAACATAATAGCTCAGTTTCAAAGGTCAACTAACATAACGCAGAGTAGATTATATTTCACCACTCACACTCTCTCTCTCCCTCTCTCTCTCTCTCGTTAAAATGAAACGTACTAGGATTTTGCAGTTAAAGAAAATGACAGAGACCTATTGATTATTCATCAACAGCTCACGGCGCGGACCTTTGGTCTTGAAATTACTCCATGATAAGTATATATGATAACCAGTCAGTTAGACCTCTGCTGGAAAAAATTAATTATACTATAGGAAATACTAGTCTATTATTGTGGATCCTTAGGCGGGTTTAAAACGAAGCCACACACACACACACACACACACATATATATATATAGATATATATATATATATATATATATATATATATATATATATATATATATATATATATATATAGTAACTGTCTCGATTAGAGACAGGTTCAAAATAAAAAAAAGAACAGGGGTGAAATAACTGCCGAAAAGCAGACAAATCAAGGAGGAGGACTGAACAATACACAAAAAATACCCTACCTTAATAATTTATTTACAGGTTGTTACATATTTACAAGTGAGAAACAAGTTTTGGGAAGCGAAAAATACAATGTAGTTATCAAAATAATCAATAAACATATAAAACAATCAAATCCATCTCAGAATAAATCATAACCGAACATGCACTAAATCAGAGCCATACACTTGCTCGACACCACAATAAGCATAATGATGCAAATCACTAACATTATCAGAGCCATACCACTTGCGCGACACATACAATAGCATTATTAATAGAGTCATACACTTGCTCGACACCGAAATGAACAACAGGCCAATGACATGAACAGCAAAATAAATAATAATAATAAAAAACCCAAATGGCAGCATAAAGAATCATAAAATAATAATTTAGTATAAAGAATAGTAAAACGAACAGCATAAACAATTACACATAATAAACCAGCAGCAAACAAACCATCATGCAGCAGAAAAAAACATTACACCAACTGCATAACTCGGATTAGGTAACAATTCTCGTAGACGACACGACCGACCAGCTGTCGAAAAGGATGAATACTAACGACGATCTCCGTGGGAAAACATCGAAGCGGTCACCAACTGCAAACTGGAGCAACA
Organism: Macrobrachium nipponense; assembly: GCF_015104395.2. Taxonomy (NCBI): domain Eukaryota; kingdom Metazoa; phylum Arthropoda; class Malacostraca; order Decapoda; family Palaemonidae; genus Macrobrachium; species Macrobrachium nipponense. The sequence continues at coordinate 69,215,440 of NC_061090.1, read as the reverse complement.
GCCATCACACAAAATGAATCACGGAAGAAACGTCAATACAACATATCTGCTGTTGAACAGGAACTAACTGCTCCACAGACGACTATGGTTTTAGCAATCTCCCGTCCATCTGCTACCACGGCCAACAGGTAAAGTGATACCTGCTGAAGTAAAAAAATGACTTCCAGCCGCCCCATTACTGTCATGCCTTCTCAGCCGAGGTTTCCCAGAACCTCTCAGGTCACCATCTCCAAAAGTAACCTCGTCACCATGACGATAAATACTGACGAGTAAGGGAAACAATGCAACAATCGTAACGATTGATTAAAACAAATAACTACTAATCGTTACAATATACATATATATATATATATATATATATATATATATATATATATATATATATATAATATATATATATATATATATATATATATATATTGTAATGGTCTCGTAATTAGAGACCAGCAGATTCTAAAATAAAAACAAGAAATTGGACTGGAATGACTGACGAAGGGCAAGATAGATCAAGGAGGAGGACCAAACAATTCACAAAAATAACCTTAATAATAATTTATTTACAGGTTGTTACATTATTTTGTGAGAACAGGTTTTGGGTGGCGAAAATTCAGTAATTATCAAAATATGTAGATAATCAAAACCATTGATAACCAAAAATAAGTGAAGATTGCATTAAATCAAGAGCCATACACTTGCTCGACACCACAAATATAATTATGCAAATCAGATCATTATCAGAGCCATACACTTGCTCGACTCCAAAGTTTATGTAATAACAACACCACAATTAAGTTAAACACAGACATTACATACAGACAGCACAAACAATAATAATGATATCTTAAGCAGTGATAACCTATGATCTGCACAATAAGTTACAGATCACACCCCACCAATGTAGCATACAAAAACAGACAATCCGGATGCTACTGGAGAATTCCATCATATACACAGAAGGCGAGGTCCTCATCCTCCGGAGGAAGTGACCAGGTACAAGACACCTGTTCATACTGCTAACAGAAGCAGCCATTATACAAACAGACGTAGGTTCTCATCCTCCCGTCGAAGTGAATCCTCCCGTTGAAGTCAAATGACTTCCAACTGTTCCAACACTGCCATGCTGCTGCTGCTTCTCAGCCGAGGTTTCCAGAACCTCTCAGGTCGCCATCCAAAACCTGTCTGAGGCAGGGTCACTCACACCAGGACAGAAGTAACTTCGTCACATGACGATAAACGCTGGCGGGTAAGAGAAACAATGCAACCATCGTAATGGTTGTTTAAAACAAATAAAGACTCATCGTTACAATATATATATATATATATATATATATATATATATATATATATATATATATATATATATATATATATATATAGTATGTATGCGTGTTTGTGTTCAAAACCAGACTAATTATGTATATATATATATATATATATATATATATAATATACTATATATATACAGATATATATCATTATAAAAACACACGCACACAAACACACACAGTTATGGGAATCACTGGTTAGCACATTAACCTCAGGACAGAAGTCCAATTGAAAAGTTGTTTAGAACTGTTGGAAGGGGAATTAACTTACCAGAATTGGGAAGAGGCAGAAGACCTGGATAGGGCATATGTGCAGAGGCAAAGAATCCCCTGAGATTACTGTAGTCAGCAATGTTTTCAGGAGACATTGTTGAAGGCAGAGAGACTCAGTTATTTTGGAGGACAACGGCCAGTGGAGAATAAGCAATGAAATTCTCTCTCAGAGTCCAGGAAAACAGGAGGAGGAAGAAAGACCCGCCTGGGGGAGCCAAAGAGACATATATTACTGTAGTTATTAAAATGAAAAAATGGTTGCAAGTTCCCGGGACCAGAAATAAGAATAACAAGAAGGGCTCGCATAAGGAAAATTGTATAAGTTTGTTTCCAAAAGGAAGACAAGGAAAAACTAAAAGGATAAAATAAAAATATTCACCAATAACGGAGGAGAGGTCTAGATTGTTTTAGGGAAGAAAAATTATGATTTTGTAACATGTGTTAAAGGAAATGCAGGAGCAAGAAAATAAGTAAAAAAAACTGGTAATAGAGATAAATAAACACTGAACCACAATAATTACAGGAAGAAGAATTCTGACAATACCTGATCGACAGGACGGGACTGACTGTCCCAGAACAACGCGCGCGCGCACACAAAACAAAACGTTTGTATTTTGTTTCACTTTCATCGGAAATTTAGGCTGAGTAGAATAGAATCCAATTCCATATTCCGGCCTCAGAGTACCGTCTGGAAATGGCTGCACTGTAGAATATTCAATAATCAATCGCGCATAATTCAAAATGGATCCCCGGATACATGGGAACCCTACTTCGAAAATCAATGGACGCGGTCGGCGTCAATGTAGTCACAAATTTGTTTTTTCTTCGGCTGATCGGGCAACGTTTTTTTTTTTTGTATTTATTTTTATTTTTCATTTTTTAAAAATAGGAGGTTTTATATATTTGAAGAGGTTTGTATACATGTTTGTGTATAGGTTTCTTCTTGCTGCTTAAAATCACACTTCAGGGGATTGGTGGGACTTGATAATGATAAATGTATTTCTACAGCAACTAAGGTGACTTTTTTAGTAGGTGGGGGGGACGGGGGAGGTGGGGTTGGGCAGTATAGACGGTAGGGGCCAAGTGCAGCCTTATGCCAGCGTGATTCTTTGCCATGGGGATAAATAGATGTGTTAAGATGTGGATGGAAATATAGATCTGATGTAGATTCATTGAATCACTGCTTAGAGGAAAACAAAATGAAACGACAGTGCTTATAACGATGAAGAAGACTTTAATACGCGATGGGCTTGCTTCACCTCATTGCTTTAAACCAGAGCACCCAGACAGGATCCTTCGATGTGACGGAAACACACACACACACACACAAACACACAAACATAGGGTTATCGCTAACCACACCAAAGTGAACATTATCGCTATACTCAGTGTCTTATTATTGACGCTCTCAAGTCTATAAATGTTGCAGTAACTCGTACTTGCTTAGAAGATTGTGAATGCTCTGCGTTTCTCTCAACAAATGAATCGACAGATATTTTGCCTTTTTTTTTCTCACATCTCATTTACTGTGACTAGATTCAAGAGTAGAATCTACTTTCTCCTACAACTGATGTTGCCCCTAAATACATTCTCGTCAGAGAGGAAGTCGTTTCAAAATGAACCGTCGGAAAACCGAGAAATTCTCGGTTGTCACTCAAACCGAAACTTAAATCCTCGGATGATATAAATTTCATTAGAATGTCCCCTAATCCCCAAGCGCGCTTTTAATCTCAGAGTTAATATTTACTGGGTTCTTATCTCTCTCTCTCTCTCTCTCTCTCTCTCTCCTCTCTCTCTCTTATCTTTCCTTTGTCCCTTTCCTCTTTCTCCAAATTATTGACTGAGGCCACGTCGTTTCAAGGCATCATTTAAACCAGGATTAATCCTGATTTAAACGACGCAATCCTACGACAGAGGATTCCTTCTTGCGTATGATTGGAGCGTTTTTGGCTTCGTAAATCTGGCTTTTATCCATTAACTCTGTGCACAGTGCAACTTGAGAGTCAGTCCTTCGGAAATATCGCTAATATAAAACATGACCTCTTGCATCATTACATTACACAAAAAGCTTTTCAGTAACGCGTCGAAACCTGCTTCCAAGGCTTAGTCATTTACCTCTTTCTTGTTCTCTCTTGACTCCTGGACACACACACACACACACACACTACAAACCACACACATATACTTTATTATTATATATATATAATATATATATATGATATATATATACATAATATATATGTGTGTGTGTGTGTGTGTGTGTGTGTTTGTGTATACATATACACAATATATATATATATAAATAAATAAATAGATATATATATACATATATATATATATATATATATATATATATATATATATATATATATATGCTTTCTGAATTTTGGTATTAAATAGTCGTCTTTTTAAAGGTTAATAATGTATTTCCTGCTGCTGTTCATAGGTACAACTTAAATTAGAATTTTATCTTGGTGCTTTCTTAAATACTTGTCATAAAAGCGTTGTGTGGATATTATTTTTACAAGATGATTTGTGACGTAGTCGTTTTAGGCACAATATATATATATATATATATATATATATATATATACTATATATATATATATATATATATATATATATATATATAAATTATCAGTGCTGCTTTAGAATCAGTAACATGAAAGCCATTGAGGAAATCCAGTACTGAAAAATTATAAATGGAGGATAGGATAAAGTAATGATTGATTCGGTCATTTAAAAGAAAACATAAACACGATGGAAGTGTCATTTTCACCTCCGGGAAAAGTGATATTGCATTGGTTTGTACAGATTTTATATTGATATTTAACACAGTCAGGTGCACTTAAGAAATGAAGGTACAAAAATTCCGTTCAGACATTTTTAACCAGAACTGATAAACGACAATGTGTCATTCACTTCAGTTTTTATCACAGATAATGGAACCCGGACTGCTGTAAGAGACATAATAGTTTAATAGATGATTTTCTTCATATAATTTTGTGTAGCAAATTTTCTTTTTTTTCCTTTTTGAAGAAAAAATATAATAATATCCTGAGACATGACGTAACATCTATCCAACGAATTAAATACATTGTGAAATTACTCCCTTTGACACTATACATTAATATTGGATTGAATCTCTGTCAGGAAAATAGTCTTGGATGTTTATCCTCAAATAATATTTCATAAACCAAACACGAAAATCAAATTAGGAAGTAACATATCTATCTTTTTGACATTAGGATCAACTCAAATATGCGGTTTTCTTATGTAAAAAAAAAAAATTCTCGAAACGAATAAAAGTATGTAATACCATAAGTGAACAAAAGTTTCATACGCTCATGTATGATATGTGTATATGTATGTATATAATTATATATATATATATATATATATATATATATATTATATATATATATATATATATATATATAGATAAAATTATATGTTTTTTTTTTTTTTTTATCGTTTTTCCATTAGACGAGGCTTCTAGCCCCAAGCGCTAGTCAACTAATTAATAACCAACCACCAATTACATTATTTAATTACACGGGGAAAATTATTTTTTTAAACAGGCACCAGGGTGAGACAGAATAGGTAACACGATGAAATGATGAAGTCTATGAATAAGTCTGTAGCTTTCAGTATATAAGCATAAAAAGCATATAGTAAATTATTTTTTGCATAATTATACGCCTACGAAAACGTTTACGGTTTAACGTGTACCTACAGCACTAAATAATTCAGAAGCACGTCTCTGCACATAAAAAACCACCGTACGGGAGTCAGAATAATAATACACCAATTTTTCCCAAAAAGAATAAAAACAGTTTACATCCCGGTCCCATTCTTTTAAAAATAAAAAAGCCTCCTTCCGTGCCAGTCATAAATTTACTCTAGAGCCGCGCGTTGTATGGATTTAGTAATACAAAGAGCCCAAAGTCCCTAGTTTCTGGGTATGAGGAAAGAGAGGGAGAAGGAGAAGGTGTGAGGGGGAGGAAAGTGAGGGGAAGCGTGATAAGAGGGGAATAGGAGGGCCAGCGAGGAAGGATAGAGATTTGGGAGAGTTACTCCCATTTGTGATTGCGAGTAAATGGAAAAGTCTAATTGTCGAGTAAATCGTTTTATTTATGAAGACTGTACAATAAAAGGAAAACGAGAGAGAGAGAGAGAGGAGAGAGAGAGAGAGAGAGAGAGAGGAGGGGATATGGGTGGGGGTAGGGGCCGGGTGTACGAGAAAATGGGAGGGTAGAAAAGGAGAGGAGAGTAGAAAATCATATCACGACATTTTTATGGTTTTGAGGTAATGTATGCTTCCTGTCTTTGACTTCCTTAAGTTACAACATGCTATTTGTTTAAATTCCCCTACATGCTTACTCTATTTTCCTGGGATAAGTTCATTATAAATTGCACACCGTTTTTGTCCTTTTTTAATCATGGTTACTTCTTAATTAAAAGTTATGTATGTATGCATGTATATTTATAAATAAGTATATATATATTTATATATATATATATATATAATATATACACGTACACACACACACATACATATATATATATATATATATATATATATATATATATATATATATATATATATATATATATTTATATATCCCACTTAATTGTGGTACATTAAGTCGAAGGGAATAATATAAATTTTGGACTATCTATTCACTAGCTTTATGAATAAAAAGTTAAAGTACAATGTTTATATGTTTATGTAGCAATTCATTCTAATGGAATGTTCATGAAGTAATTCTAATCACTACTATGTCTTGCCCCAACGCCTACTATAGTTTCTTGTTAATTATTTAATTTTTCTAGAGAAACGAAATGCTAGTGAAATGCTTTCAGAAACGTTTCCCAAACGAAATTCTAGTGAAATGCTTTCAGAAACGTTTCCCAAACGAAATGCTAGTGAAATGCTTTCAGAAACGTTTCCCAAACGAAATTCTAGTAAATGCTTTCAGAAACGTTTCCCAAACGAAATTCTAGTGAAATGCTTTCAGAAACGTTTCCCAAACGAAATGCTACTGAAATGCTTTCAGAAACGTTTCCCAAACGAAATGCTAGTGAAATGCTCTCAGAAACGTTTCCCAAACGAAATGCTAGTGAAATGCTTTCAGAAACGTTTCCCAAACGAAATTCTAGTGAAATGCTTTCAGAAACGTTTCCCAAACGAAATTCTAGTGAAATGCTTTCAGAAACGTTTCCCAAACGAAATGCTAGTGAAATGCTTTCAGAAACGTTTCCCACTTTTTCTGTTTTAGTCTCGTATAAATTCATTAATATGAACTAAAATTCAAATATTGCCAAAAGAAGAATGAGAGCCTCAAACGAAGCTAATTCCTTCTCTAAGAGTAACTTGTTCCCAGGCAATTCTGTTGCAGAGTTTGTCACACCCCAAGGGGAAATATTCTTTTCCAGCCCCGAGAGAAGTAATAATGCGGGGAAGGTTTTCCCGGCTCTATATTTTTCATTTGGTCTTAATTATGCATAAAGCATCAGGAAAAAGTAATGTAAAAGAAAAGGTGTATGAAGACCAAATGTGCTTAAAATCGTTTCCGTGTTCTGCTTGGAAAAGGATAGCGGGAGAAAAAAGTGAAAATATCTCAACTTCGGCAGCTGATGTGGTTATGACTTTTGACTTCGGCCATTATTTATGGTTTTATGGACATGCCTGATAAGGAAAAAATAAAAAATTGTACCAGTACTTATTGTGCTTGCAGCCTAGATGGATTCTGAAATATTAATTCATGAAATAAATAACATCTCTAGCATTGGTTACATCACGAATCAACGCATTATTTAAGATATATAATATATATAG
>NC_061090.1:69203000-69205500 GCF_015104395.2 Macrobrachium nipponense | reverse complement strand
CAAGGCTGTATTATTTTTTACCGTAGATTTTAGCGAGTTTTCATTTACGTTAAAAGATAGGAATAAAATGTTTACAATTTACGCGTGAGGGGAAAGTCTTGCAAACGTCCCGAGGAAGCTGGAGGTCAGATCATCCCTTGTTTTATTTCTTTTTATTTTCTTTGGGTAATAAAAGGATTTTGAAAAAGGAGGCACCGATAAGTTCCCTAATTTTGCTAGGATGTATGAATTATATATCGTCAATTTTGGGAGGTTTACTAAGTGAATTCTGGCATAAGGCCAGCTGTGCATTGTTTTGTTTAGTTACTTTGGTGAATAAATGAATTTGGGAGCAACCGGAGACCCTGGTGAGTAGCCAAAGTTTTGCTGTGATGTAAGATTTAAATATCGTCAATTATAGAATACTCGCATGAGGCCAGCTTTGTATTTTTTTCTTTTATTTACTTTGGTGAATAATTTAATTTGGTTACAGAGACCCACGAAAATGGACAGATTGCTACCGTGATGTTTTAGAATATATGTCATCTTTGGGATGCATGCTGAGTCCATACGTGGCATAAGGCCACCTCAATCTCAAACAGCGACAGCGAAGATGCATAGAGTACTAGCAAATACTTATTTTAATAGATATCAGATGCTCAAGACTGAACTGTTTTTATTAAATTTGAACCGAAATTTCAGGCATGTCAATTCAGTTATGTCTTGTATTTAATTATGTTATACGACATCAATAGCTCTAACAGATGAATATTAACACATATCACAAATTATCAAAAGGAGATATTTTCTCCTGATAAAATATCGATATTCCGATAAAAAATATTCTTCTGGGCGGATATTAAATAGCGTATAAACAACGAATTCAGTCAAGACATATTTAGGCAGATGAAAAAGGGGATATTAGTCTTGTAATTCCTTGCTTCTCTTCAATTGGTTTCGAAAATAATTTAATGATAACATGAACCAGTTTTGATAACAAAAGAATAATTCCGAGACAGTCGATTATAATGTACGCACGCTCGCACAGAGCACAAAATAGATAAACCAGAATTTTTTTATTTGAATCATTCATCACTTTTTATAACTATTCGGGAAATGAGTGAGAATAAATGCTTATTAAGGTAGTATTCCTCCTGAATGAATTTACCGTTAATCTCGTGACATACGAATGAGTATATTCCGGCAGCGCGTTTTTGTAGCAATTTAGAATAACTCTGCTTTTCCCGCATAGAATCTAGATTGAATTGGGGATTATAATTACTTTTTAAAACATTTTTGGCCAAATAGAACTTTATGCCTTCATTACAAAATAGCATTAGAGGCTTAGCCCTTTGATACGCTAAATTTAAAATATGCGGATTTTCATGTTTTACACATTTCTATTTTAATCGTTCCAAAGTGACAAGTGCATATTATTATTATTATTATTATTATTATTATTATTATTATTATTATTATTATTATTATTATTGATTATTATTATTATTATTATTATTATTGGTGGCGGTGGTAGTAGTATCAGTAGTGATAGTAATAGCAGTAGTAGTAATATTATTATTACCATTATGTATATTATTATAATATTGATGATAATAATATTGTCCTCTGTGTATTGAAGCTTCAATGCACAGAACGTCGGTATATCAAAAGCAGCGAATTAAGAAGAAAGAAAGAAAAAAAAACTGATGTCTACATCAAATGAATATTAATGGGCATTGCAAGCGTAAAAAAAAAAAATAAGCGGGTATTCTGTAATACGTACAGTCAAGAGAAAATACATTTAGTATGCGATGATAATATATTCCAAATTTTACGCTTACTACAAAGACGAACGCCTGCTTTCCAGGAGGAAAGAAAAACACCGATATGTATATATGTATGCAAATACGTATAATTTAATACGGGAGAAAGGGATCTGGTATCATACTCACTCATATCATTATTGCTATAGATAGATCCTTTGATTCATATATTAATACATACTTTGGGATAAGTCATATTATGCGCCTGTTCTTTCCGCACTGATAGTTTATAAGAACATGATCTAAAATGTTATCTCTTCATTTTGGTTTTACATTGAGTATTCACATTTTTTATTTGTTTTCCCACTTTGTACAGAGAAATAACAAGAATGCCTCGTCATTCCAATAATTTCCCTGCCATCTCTCCTTAGTCCGTTTCATAGAAGTTTTTCTTATTTTTTCCACAAGTATCATGTTTGTAGTTCACTCACCAGTTCAATAATTAAGGGAGCAGAAATGTTTCCCTAAATCGACACTATAAAGTAATTTGTCAGGGGCACCATGAAACCCTCATTGCGAAATGAAGCATAAATAAAAGCAAGGCTCGAGAGATGACAGACAGCACAAACTTTTCATGAAATGTATTTATTTAGGGCCCGATGATAAGAGGGGGTTTAATTAGTCTGCTGGCATTTGAGTGAATACCGGCCTCATTTTTGCTTCCCAAAATAAATGCGGAAGCCAAAATATTGCTGATT
>NC_061090.1:69178000-69198000 GCF_015104395.2 Macrobrachium nipponense | reverse complement strand
TTACTGTGAAGGGTATTGCACTTTTCATTGCTTTTGCTGTTGCTGTTATCAATTGTTTTATCAGGGGAAATACTTCCCATTGCTGTTGTTGTTACTCTGAAGGGTATTACACTTTTCATTGCTTTTGCTGTTGTTGTTATCAATTGTATTATCTGGGGAAATACTTCCCATCGCTGTAGCAGAGGGGCAAGACACATCTCAGTCAGTGTAGTCGTTGCTTCGTGGTCAATGTCGTTTCGTTCTTCAAGAAAATGTATACCTCCCATAATCGATGCCGTTACTACTTTTCCCTCTTCGTTGTTTATGTCCTTTCCCCTCTTCTTCTCTTCCTTTCTTCTCAGTTTACTTATCATTCATTTCACTTTTTTGTTTATTCGAACACACTTGAAGTACTAACTTGTACTTCTTCAGGTCTTCAGAATAAAGCGCTTATTGAAAAAAAAAACATAAAGTGCTGTGAAGAATCCCTTACACTGGAATGGATTGTACGAAATTAGTTGTAATACGTATAGATATATGTACATATATACATATATTTCACACACACATATATATATATATATATATATATATATATATATATATATATATATATATATATATATATATATATATATATATATATATATATATATATATATATATGTATATATATATATATATATATATATATATATATATGTATATATATATATAGTATATATATATATATATATATATATATATATATATATATATATATATATATATATATATATCTATGTGTGCGTGTGTGTGTGTGTGTGTTCGTGTGTGTGTCTTACAGACACACAACCTCACACTTTACTCCAAAACCCTATTTCCATTTTTCTCAATCCATGCAGAAGTATGCATTCCTTTCAAGTTTGGTAGATCCATGGACCTAGGAAATATGATCCATGCGCTGCACCAGTCAAACGTGGCTGATAGCATTTTACTGCAGTACACTATCTGCCAGAGCCTTCTCGCTCGATAGCAATCAGTAACTCCCTCAGCAAATCAATCACTGCCTGCAGAAAATAATGAGTTTGCAACGGCGTGCATTGCTAAGCTTTCTAATTGAATGAGATTCCTACTAGGGGCGGACTAATAACACGGGCGATGTACTCCGCTGGCTGAATCTCACGGGATTGGGAATAGCAACCTGATTAGAGCCGTATTACTTGAAGGGTTTTCATTCAGCCAACTGGGTACGACGAACCCGACTCTCTTGCATTCCTGTGGAGTCAGTGTTCGGTTAGATATGAACAGACTCACTCGAAAAGATTTTCGAAAATGAGTTCCTGTGTGTTTAGATACTGATCAGCATACATGAGTATTCATATTCATTTACGTCATGCAGTGCTCTTCAGTTGTGGTTAGATGACCAGCTTGTGAATTGTTCTTTAACTAATTGTCTTTCAAATCATAAGGTCTGAATCTTAAGCAACAGTAAATAAAACCGAATTGCAATGTTATTCTAATTATTACATGGTTATTGTAAGTTATTGTTAATAGAACTTGAGATTTCTAAGTCGTGCATTATTCAATAATGTTTTATTTCCATGGAATTCAAAACTCGTGCGACACAAGACTTTAGACCTTCATCAATAGAGACGCTACTTTCATACTCTCTTTCTTCCGCATTTCTTTCCAGCCTCTGCTAACAATTGTTTCATAGTGAAACCTGCGAGGTTTTCTTCCTGCTACACCTTTCACCTTTACTCGTAGTTTCCCACCTCATAGGTCCCAGCGCTTGGCCATTAGAGTAAATTTCATATTCCATTCCATGAATATAGAAACGACTTTTGTTTTTGATTATACCAGTCATGCTTAATTACTTTATGGTCTCTGCGTTTAAATCCTCTAAAATACACATTGCCTTATTCTGAAGCTCAGTACCTGTGGCATTTTCTAATTTTCTCTTTCCTGTTTACATTTCTACTTCCACCATTTTCGGTCTCCTGGTCTTTTCCCAGCGACGTTCCCTAAAAATGTGGTCCATTTGCTCTCCTTTTTTTTCAGAGGGAGGGATCTAATCCATGAATTTGCTACATCTCCTCTTTTTCTGACTCATTCTGCGGAAAATTGCTTTCCCCTCTGAGCTTTGAGTGTCTTGTACTCTACACAGTTTCAGGTAAGAGTGTAAATTCGCTCTCTCGCTTTCTGTGTCCCGAATTCCACCCTAATGCCACAAGATCATGAGGATCTACCTGGGGGAGAGGGGCCGATATGCCGTTCATATTACCTGGCGTTTTACTGGAATAAAAGTTTTTCGGGTACCTTGGAAATTTGACGTCGTTTCGTGCGTTTACAGGAACGAAATCAAACTCTGCTGTACTGTTGGGACCTCAAAATCTTTTAAGATGGAAAATGCTGGATATTTTGCCTTGAATTTTTGATGCACTGAGTTTGAAAAGGAAAAGGCTTGCCATTATTCTGCATGTTGAATCCGATTCACTTTCACCGGCGTTAAATATGCAGATGAGAATATTGTTCCATAGCATTCCTATATCGAGGCTATATATATATATAATAAATGACATCACCAAATTCTTAGCTCGGTTTATATATAGAAATTGCAAGCGATCATAATTTCCTCCGCAGCCAGTAGTAAAGCAAAATGATAATCGACAATATATTTTGTCGTGGTCCTTAGATGATGGAAACAGGAAGTGAACATAGTACTATTCGTTGCCACTTGCGGTGATACAAACTATCCAGAATTTATTAAGCTCCAAACTGGCATTGGCCAGAACGGCAAGATAAAGGATGTGTTAATCATGTTCGTTAAATATTATCATCAAAGAATTCGTGACGAATAATGACTGATGTTTCGGGAAGAAAAAGAAATGACTTAGATGAACGTCTAGTATTTAATTTCCGCAAATATATTCATGCTTATTTTTTTTTCTTTAAGGGTGAAAGTATGAAATTACTTTCATCTACCTCTCGAGTTTTCTACTGGAATTCATAAATATATGTAACCTATAACTGGCTTGGGATATGAGGAAAGCCTTATATCAGAAAGGTCTTTGTTCCTGTTATAATATCTTTTCATTTCGTTATAAGAACATAGTATATTTGGAAATTCGTTTAATACAAGACGGAGAAAATACTTTGCTGAAGTGTTAAAAAAATTATTGGCATAAATCAAGAAAAAGAAAAAAAGAACAGATATATTTGGTTAAAAAAAAAAAAAGGGTGGGGGGGATAACGATTAGAAACAGAAAAGGCCTTCTAATGCATTTACCTCATAATACATTCTCTTATCCTTTTGACGTCGCAGCACATGTCTTTAAAAAGATATGTCATAATATATCAATACTTGAAAGTTATCTTGCAATTAATGAACTCGTAAGAAATTGTCTTTTTTATCTTTTATTTATCTGAACAGCCTTGACAAAAAAATTATTATGCGAATCATACGCAGGGAAAAACCTGCCTTTAATACCCTGTAAGGCTGAGGGTCGGAGCAAAATGCCTTGACAAACGAAACGAGAGAAGCGCACAGAGCTGAACTAAATTGAAAGCTTGGATCTCAATGGCGGAAAGACGAAGAAGAGATTTAACTTGACTTGAGTGTTGTTGGGACAGACTTTCCTTTCGCGAGAGCAAAGAGAAGGCAAACAAACAACGGAGAGTAAACATGCAGAGAGAGAGAGAGAGAGAGAGAGAGAGAGAGAGAGAGAAAGTCGCTTGCAACAAACATCCAGCGGTCGATCGCCTTCGTTCCACTAAACTGCTTCCTGAATTCTTCTCTCTCTCTCTCTCTCTCTCTCTCTCTCTCTCTCTCTCTCTCTGCTGAAAGTGACATAATTCATGTCCCCTGCTTAAGTTTGCACGAACTTCAATGATCAGTTCACCAACTAAAAGAAAGAAAAGAGAGAGAGAGAGAGAGAGAGAGAGAGAGAGAGAGAGAGAGAGAGAGAGAGGTGATTATAAAAGCAGTTTAAGAAAAACAATTGTTAGGTAAAGTTTAATATGAATAAATGATAAATACCTGCTACAAATGTACTCATCCTACTTGCATCTAACACTGCGCTCTTTGGTTTTTTCTTTTCTATTTTAGGTTCCCAGTTTAGCCTGTGAATCTTTTTAGAGTAATCCAATTTTCTATATCTGATCTTTGTTATTTATTTTCTGTTCGTGTTTCCTTGAAATCTCCACTTTTTTAATCATATGGATTCTTGTTTTCAGATACAAATATTTTATCTCTTATTTACAGGACTTTTTTTTAACCTTTCTCTGTTATTTAGATTCCTGAGTATTAGTTAGCAGTTTTGCATTTGATTAGTATTTCCATTTGTTCGTTTTAACGTAGTGTTTTTTTTTTAGCCTTTTCGTGGATTCCTTATAATAATCTTTCAGTCATTTTCGGTCCAAATGATTGCAGGCCCCTTTACGTTTTTCGGTTTTTACTTATTTGCGACATTTACCACTCAATTTATATTTCTGAACCCTTAGAGGTTTAGTCATTTTTATGCCCTACTTTTTTTGCCCCCCCTATTATGGTGCCTCTGTTTCATTTTCCACCCCTTTATACCTCTCTTTTGTCTCCGAATTTCTTATTTCTAGTCAGCCAGCATTGACCAACAAGAGCCTGTCTCTCCTCTCATTTAATACCTCATCCTGAGAGGATTGTGGGAGAGAGACCCAGATGTGTTTGGCCGTTTTCAATGTGATTTTTATGGATGAAACTCTGGTGACACTTTGGTCGGCAGAGAGAGAGAGAGAGAGAGAGAGAGAGAGAGAGAGAGAGAGAGAGAGAGAGAGAGAGGAGAGAGAGAGAGAGAGAAGAGAGCTCGAGAGAGAGAGAGAGAGGAGAGAGAGAGGAGAGAGAGAGAGTTTTTTAAAGGTTCTGTAGAAATATCTAATGGAAAGTTTAGTGTTGAAATACAAAAAAGGATGTCCTCCAACAAATGTTTGGTGAACGAACATTTATACGAAAAATAAATGTATCTAGAATTTTTTACAGTGGCTTATTGTTAATCAGTATTCTGCGCTGACAATCTGCTCGGCTGTTTTATTGAAATACCTCATCTTGATAAAGTCTAACTCGGCAAGATTTACACTTTTCTATAACTTGCTTTCAGTTTGTTCCTCTCTTACTTTTCTCTTTCAAACTATAATGTCGTGTAATTTGAAATTCAAAACCACTTAGCTGTTGAAATCAACTTTTATTATCTTAAGGATATGTGCGGGTACGCACGTAAACTGAATCGTTTTGTGAACACGTCTAGCAATACGAACATGATATTAGGTAAGGATCGCGAGCAGCAAAGATGACATCTGATGCTACGTGGACAATCTCAGGTCATTTTATTTGCTCTCTAGATTGTCAGGTTGACCTCTGCTTTCTCCCAGCCCTGTCTGTCCGAGATGCTCCGACTTGCTGGAATTGTAAACTGCACTGCTTGTTTGTCAAAATGGTAACTTGCCCTAGTCTCTGTATACTTCCCAGATTATCTGGTTTCCATGAATATGCTTCTATTGCTAAGCTGCTGTGGAGGTAACATAAGATTGAATTTCTCCCACCATCGTTTCATTTACAAACTCTCTTTCACTTCTGTTCTTTTATAATTTGTTTCTCAGATTAATCAGTATTTCCAGCTAGTTCTAAATTATTCGTTTTATTTGTAAGGAAGACAGTGAAAGTTCAGCCGCAATAAGCAGACATTGTGATAGAGTCAAAGCTTTGTAGTAAATGCGTGATGATGATGTCAGATTATCCCTAAATTCAAATTTCTTTGTTTATACTTTCTCCGTCATATTGTACATCGGCGAAGAGAGAGGAAAGAATAAACTTAAGATAAGATAATAATTCCCGGTAACTTATCATCAATCTTAGTGAATTTTGGTTATAATTTCTTCTTTACAACAAATCTTTTGGATTTTGGCAACCGAAAGTCTCAATTATCTTTGCTTTCCAAACAGGATCTCGGCCGTCATAAGGGGTGGGGAAGTGGGTCCGCTTCCCCCCCCCCCTCCCAGCCCATTCGTCCCCCTCATAACAAAAATACTATCAATCTTATGAGTAAATATGAGATTAAATTTACTTTAAACAGCCTAGAGAAATAAGGCAATATCCTTGTCCGGGTTCACGGAGAGAATAGTAAGTTTATATCAGGAATTTCATTAAAATTCTTTGACGAAACTGTTTTTCTCTATAAGGTATAACAAACTGTAAGGTTTTACGTCGATTATCTTCTTTTAAAACCAGCGTTATTATTTTAATTGTCTTCTTTTTATTTTTTTTATTTCAAAATCCTTTTGGCCAAGGGATACTTTATGTATCTGTGTCCATGGTGTCTGTAACGTCAGTCTATAAAAATCGAACAGTCAATCAGATATTTACGAAGAGAAGTATAAAGGTCTCAGTGAAGAGTAAACATACAACAAGATGAATTAACCAAATTTGCGTCAGAGTTATCTGCTCGCAACATGAATGCAATTTGGGGAATAATTTGGTTAAAATTAAGATTTCAGTCTTGATTTATGAAACGCTCCTGTTTTAGTTTGCAAAATGGAATGTGTCCACTCTTCATTCATATTCAAAATGATATTGTTCTACGAAAAATTAATTTAACAGAAATTCTGTTTTGTCTTAGGGTCTGAATTGCTTGGTGTTCTATCATGCATTTGTTATCATATTAATGTTCTCATTAATAAGATGATAGTGACGCTCGGCCAGGACACTGGGCCAAAATGCAGATTCTAAAGTCCAGGAAAGTAAGAGATACGTTCCGAAGGATTGTGTGTGGCATTCGCTGCTATGTTATTGCTCAGGTTATTCTGTTGATCTCATCATCCATTTACATTTGCATTAGTTAATATTCCCAGTATTTTGTACAAGTATCTTCGACGTGAGAAGGTCAGAAAAATGGTTTCATGGAAGCTTTTCATTAGCATAATATTGTCATTGATATTCAGTTGCCTGATGAATGTAACAACTAATGATGAAAAATCACTTTTGCCACCCAGTTATATGCATAATTCCGGTTAACATTGTATATGCTCTCATAGTATATTTACATTTCCATTAACAAATTGACGATATATATATATATATATATATATATATATGTGTGTGTGTGTGTGTGTGTGTGTGTATGTGTATGTATGTACACATACTAGTGTATATATATATATATAAAATATATATATATATATATATATATATATATATATGCATATGATATATATATATATTTATATTTAAAATTTTTAATAATAAATATATTATATATATATATATTATAATTATATAGTATCTATATATATATATATATATGATATATATATATATATATACCATACTATTTATTATTATTGATTATGAACTATATATATATATATATAATATATATATATATACATATATATAATTATATTATAATATATATATTATATATATATATATATATATATATATAATATATATATATATAATACGTATATATATGAAAATAATGTATGTATATTGTGTCTGTTGGTATCCATTATTTACTGAATTTTTCCTTGATTATGTGTGTGTGAATGCGTGTCTGTGTGGGCGTGTATGCGAGTGTGCGTGCGTGTGTAGGCGAGGGAGCAGATACGTGCTGACTACTTCTTTAATTCATTTTCCTAGTATTTTCCCTCATATGAATGCACAACGGTATCCACTTATATTCTGTGCGCACAGATAAGCTTGTTCATGCTTGCCCGAAGGTTGAAAGATGAGCCGTCGGTTATTACTCGTTAGAACCGGATTAGTGTTGAAGTCTTCAGTTTCTAAATGTAGTACCAAGGTAACGTGATGAGCTTACCAGAAGAAGAAGGCGAGAAAGAATATCAGACACACACACACACACACACACATATATATATATATATATATATATATATATATATATATATATATATATATATATATATATATATATATATATATATATTAGAGAGATAGAGAGAGACAGACAGACAGACAGACAGACAGACAGACAGACTGCAGACTGGCAGAGAGAGAGAGAGAGACGAGAGAGAGAGAGAGAGAGAGAGAAGTCTATGAACTTTCCTAAAGGTTCACAGTTTACGTTCTTTTTGACACGGTTCAAATGAAATTTTCTGCCGTCTGCTTACGAAAATCTCTTTCTCGGAAAGTACATTTCCCATTTATTTGTTTAGGACTGATAACAGTTCTTGCTCTTAAGCAGCCTTGTTTCACTTGATAAATCTATTATTTTCGGGTTAATAAAAAGAATTGTCTTGGAATATTTTGATCATTAATGGTTCTGCTAAGTTCCGAGCTAACTATTATTATTATTGTCATTATTATTATTATTATTGTTATTTTCTTTTTTGGTCTATAACAGTTCTCCAGTTCGATTGGGTGGTATTTATAGTGTGGGGTGTGGGGTTCCGGGTTGCATCCTGCCCTGGAGCTGCTTCTGCCTCTAGTTTTTCCAGATTCCTTTTCAGAGATCTTGGGATCGTGCCTATGATTATGGGTACGATTTCCACTGGCATATCCCATATCCTTCTTATTTTTATTTTCAGGTCTTGATGCTTATCCATTTTCCCCTTTCTTTCTCTTCAACTCTGGTGCCCCATGGTATTGCGACATCAATGAGTGATACTTTCTTCTTTCTTCATTATTATTATTATTATTATTTTTTTTTTTGCTCTATCACAGTCCTCCAATTCGACTGGGTGGTATTTATAGTGTGGGGTTCCGGGTTGCATCCTGCCTCCTTAGGAGTCCATCACTCTTCTTACTATGTGTGCTGTTTCTAGGATCACACTCTTCTGCATGAGTCCTGGAGCTACTTCAGCCTCTAGTTTTTCTAGATTCCTTTTCAGGGATCTCGGGATCGTGCCTAGTGCTCCTATGATTATGGGTACGATTTCCACTGGCATATCCCATATCCTTCTTATTTCTATTTTCAGATCTTGATACATATCCAATTTTTCCCTCTCTTTCTCTTCAACTCTGGTGTCCCATGGTATTGCGACATCAATGAGTGATACTTTCTTCTTGACCTTGTCAATCAACGTCACGTCTGGTCTGTTTGCACGTATCACCCTATCCGTTCTGATACCATAGTCCCAGAGGATCTTTGCCTGATCGTTTTCTATCACTCCTTCAGGTTGGTGCTCGTACCACTTATTACTGCAAGGTAGCTGATGTTTCTTACACAGGCTCCAGTGGAGGGCTTTTGCTACTGAATCATGCCTCTTTTTGTACTGGTTCTGTGCAAGTGCCGGGCATTCACTTGCTATGTGGTTTATGGTTTCACTTTTCGTATTGCACTTCTTACATATGGGAGAGATGTTATTTCCGTCTATCGTACTTTGAACATATCTGGTTCTTAGGGCCTGATCTTGTGCCGCTGTTATCATTCCTTCAGTTTCCTTCTTTAGCTCTCCCCTCTGTAGCCATTGCCAATTGTCATCGCTGGCTAGTTCTTTAGTCTGTCTCATGTATTGTCCGTGCATTGGTTTGTTGTGCCAGTCCTCTGTTCTTTCTGTCTTTCTCCTGTCTCTGTATATTTCTGGGTCTTCTTCTGCTTTTATTAGTCCATCTTCCCATGCACTCTTTAGCCACTCGTCTTCACTGGTTTTCAGATATTGCCCCAGTGCTCTGTTTTCGATGTTGACGCAGTCCTCTATACTTAGTAGTCCTCTCCCTTCTTCCTTTCGTGTTATGTATAGTCTGTCCGTATTTGCTCTTGGGTGTAGTGCTTTGTGTATTTTCATATGTTTCCTGGTTTTCTGATCTATGCTGCGGAGTTCTGCCTTCGTCCATTCCACTATTCCTGCGCTGTATCTGATTACTGGCACTGCCCATGTGTTTATTGCTTTTATCATATTTCCGGCGTTGAGTTTTGACTTGAGATTATTATTATTATTATTATTATTATTATTATTATTATTATTATTATTATTATTATTTTTTTTTTTTTTTTTTGGCTCTATCAAAGTCCTCCAATTCGACTGGGTGGTATTTATAGTGTGGGGTTCCGGGTTGCATCCTGCCTCCTTAGGAGTCCATCACTTTTCTTACTTTGTGCGCCGTTTCTAGGATCACACTCTTCTGCATGAGTCCTGGAGCTACTTCAGCTTCAAGTTTTTCTAGATTCCTTTTTCTAGATTCCTTTTCTCTTCAACTCTGGTGTCCCATGGTATTGCGACATCAATGAGTGATACTCTCTTCTTGACTTTGTCAATCAACGTCACGTCTGGTCTATTTGCACGTATCACCCTATCCGTTCTGATACCATAGTCCCAGAGGATCTTTGCCTGATCGTTTTCTATCACTCCCTCTGGTTGGTGCTCGTACCACTTATTACTGCAAGGTAGCTGATGTTTCTTGCACAGGCTCCAGTGGAGGGCTTTTGCCACTGAATCATGCCTCTTTTTGTACTGGTTCTGTGCAAGTGTCTGGCATTCGCTTGCTATGTGGTTTATGGTTTCATTTTTCGTATTGCACTTCCTACATATGGGAGAGATGTTATTTCCGTCTATCGTTCTTTGAATATATTTGGTTCTTAGGGCCTGATCTTGTGCCGCTGTTATCATTCCTTCAGTTTCCTTCTTTAGCTCTCCCCTCTGTAGCCAATGCCATGTGTGATCGCTGGCTAGTTCTTTAGTCTGTCTCATGTATTGTCCGTGCATTGGTTTGTTGTGCCAGTCCTCTGTTCTGTCTGTCTTTCTCCTGTCTCTGTATATTTCTGGGTCTTCGTCTACTTTTATTAGTCCTTCTTCCCATGCACTCTTTAGCCACTCATCTTCACTGGTTTTCAGATATTGCCCTGGTGCTCTGTTTTCGAAGTTGACGCAGTCCTCTATACTTAGTAGTCCTCTCTCTCCTTCCTTTCGTGTTATGTATAGTCTGTCCGTATTTGCTCTTGGGTGTAGTGCTTTGTGTATTGTCATATGTTTCCTGGTTTTCTGATCTATGCTGCGGAGTTCTGCCTTCCCATTCCACTATTCCTGCGCTGTATCTGACTACTGGCACTGCCCATGTGTTTATGGCTTTTATCATATTTCCGGCATTGAGTTTTGACTTGAGTATCGCCTTGAGTCTCTGCATATATTCTTTCCTGATCGTGTCCTTCATCTCTTGGTGTTTTATATCCCCTCCTTCCATTATTCCCAGGTATTTGTATCCTGTCTCACCTATGTGTTTGATGTTGCTCCCATCTGGTAGCTTTATCCCTTCAGTTCTCGTTACTTTGCCTTTTTGTATGTTGACTAAGGCGCATTTTTCTATTCCAAACTCCATCCTGATGTCCCCAGATACAATCCTTACAGTCTGGATTAAGGTATCTATTTCCTTGATGCTCTTACCATACAGCTTGATGTCGTCCATGAACATCAGATGGTTGATTCTGTTGCCTCTTTTCTTGAGTTGGTACCCAGCATCCATCTTCTGTAGTACTTTTGTCATGGGAATCATGGCTACTACGAAGAGTGGTGGGGACAGTGAGTCGCCCTGGAAGATCCCTCTCCTGATATTAACCTCTGCTAGTCTTATTCCAGAGCTTGTAAGTATTGTATTCCAGTTGCGCATTGTATTTTTGAGGAAGCTGATGGTGTTTTCCTCTGCCCCATATATTTTCAGGTATTCTATTAGCCATGTGTGTGGTGTCATGTCGAAGGCTTTCTTATAGTTTATCCATGCCATGCTTAGGTTGGTTTTCCTTCTCCTACTGTTCTTCATTACCATTTTGTCTATCAGGAGCTGGTCTTTTGTGCCCCTACACTTCCTTCTGCAGCCTTTCTGTTGGTGGGGGATGGTGTTTGTCTCCTCTAGGTAATTGTATAGTCTTTCACTGATGATACCTGTTAGTAACTTCCACATTATTGGTAGGCAGGTGATAGGCCTGTAGTTACTGGCTATATGTAGTACTTTTGTCATGGGAATCATGGCTACTACGAAGAGTGGTGGGGACAGTGAGTCGCCCTGGAAGATCCCTCTCCTGATATTAACCTCTGCTAGTCTTATTCCAGAGCTTGTAAGTATTGTATTCCAGTTGCGCATTGTATTTTTGAGGAAGTTGATGGTGTTTTCCTCTGCCCCATATATTTTCAGGTATTCTATTAGCCATGTGTGTGGTGTCATGTCGAAGGCTTTCTTATAGTTTATCCATGCCATGCTTAGGTTGGTTTTCCTTCTCCTACTGTTCTTCATTACCATTTTGTCTATCAGGAGCTGGTCTTTTGTGCCCCTACACTTCCTTCTGCAGCCTTTCTGTTGGTGGGGGATGGTGTTTGTCTCCTCTAGGTAATTGTATAGTCTTTCACTGATGATACCTGTTAGTAACTTCCACATTATTGGTAGGCAGGTGATAGGCCTGTAGTTACTGGCTATATGTAGTACTTTTGTCATGGGAATCATGGCTACTACGAAGAGTGGTGGGGACAGTGAGTCGCCCTGGAAGATCCCTCTCCTGATATTAACCTCTGCTAGTCTTATTCCAGAGCTTGTAAGTATTGTATTCCAGTTGCGCATTGTATTTTTGAGGAAGCTGATGGTGTTTTCCTCTGCCCCATATATTTTCAGGTATTCTATTAGCCATGTGTGTGGTATCATGTCGAAGGCTTTCTTATAGTTTATCCATGCCATGCTTAGGTTGGTTTTCCTTCTCCTACTGTTCTTCATTACCATTTTGTCTATCAGGAGCTGGTCTTTTGTGCCCCTACACTTCCTTCTGCAGCCTTTCTGTTGGTGGGGGATGGTGTTAGTCTCCTCTAGGTAATTGTATAGCCTTTCACTGATGATACCTATTAGTAACTTCCACATTATTAGTAGGCAGGTGATAGGCCTGTAGTTACTGGCTATATTTCCCTTACTCTTGTCTTTTTGTACTAAGGATGTTCTTCCAGTGGTCATCCATTTGGGTGCATGGTGATTTGAGATACAATGCTGGAGTTGTTCTGCTATTCGTGGGTGTAGTTTTTGAGCCAGTATCCATGGACTTCATCAGGACCTGGGGCTTTCCAGTTTGGCATTTTCTTTAGTTGGTGTCTGACTGTGTCTGTCGTGATGTGAGTGAATCTTTGTTTTATTCTCCCTGTTTCTTCTTCCTTGACTTCCTGGAGCCATGTTGCATGTTTGTTGTGTGATACCGGATTGCTCCATATGTTTTCCCAGAGTCTCTTACTTGGTTCGGCTTCAGGAATTTCTGGGTGGTTGTCTTCCCCTCTTAGTTGGCTGTATAGTCTTTTCTGGTTGGTTCCGAATAGTTTGTTCTGTTGGTATCCCTTATTCCTGTTCATGTACCGTTGGATCTTATGTGCTTTGGCCTTAAGCCTCTGTTTTACATCTTCTATTGTGTTGTTTAGTCCCCTCTCCTGTACTTTGTATTTCTCGTTGAGTTCCTCCCTTGTTTTCTTGCTTCTTAGCCTTTTTTCTGCCATCTCTTTCAGTTTACTCAAGTCAGATCTCATCACCATGATTTGCTTTTCCAGGCGCCTTTTCCAAGGAGGTTGCTGTTTTGATTTCTGTTGGGTTGGTTGTGCTGGTGGTGTTGGTGTTCGAATCCCCATCAGTTCTGCTACTAATCTTGCTCCTGCATATGCCAAGTTATTTGTTTCTGTGATACTGGTGGTGTGTATTATGCCCATTATTTCATTGACCTCACTTGTTTTCTCCCTTAATTACTTGGTGTTGTGGGCTTTCATGGAGGGGATCTTTGTTCTCTCTGCATCTGGCTCCATCCATTGGATAATCTTGTCTACCCATTCCGTCCTCTCTGTTACTTCGTTGGTGTTTCTTCGTGTGTCATTGTTTGATACCTCATCATCCCTGTCGTCTTCTGTGGCATCGTCTCTCAGTTCGTCTTCGTGTAATTCATTGTCGTGTGACATTTCCCTTTCCAGTTCTTCTCTTTCTGTTAAGGAGAGCCAGTTCTTTCTCTTTATGTTCCTTACTTGGTCTGCCAGCCTTTGCTCTGTTTGGAGGGTGTTATTCTCTCATTCCAGATGTTGACCAATCTTCTTCTATATCCTCTCTCCGTCGGGTTGCTTCTGATGTAGCCTCTCCATATTTCCTTATTTTCTTCTCTTGTCCATTTCTTCCTTTTTGCTTCTGTAGCTCCAATCTCAGGCTGTTGATTACTGTCGTTGTGGTGGTCAGTTGCTGGATGACGACCTCCAAGTACCTGACCATCTTCCCCTTCAATTGGGTTGAATACCTGGTTGCCGGACGAAGCTCCTCTATTGCCAAAGGTTCCATTTACGTCGTTGTCGTTTATTTCTTCATTTCTTTCCATCATTGCTGAGTTTTGCTATTTAACCCATAGCTGGACCCTACCCCATTAGGGATAGGTACTCATTTACAGCTGAGTAGACTGAGGAAATTATAGTAAAGATCCTTTCCCAAGGAATCAACGCCGAGGAGAGCGGTCACCCATCCAACGACTGACCAGCCCCAATGTTGCTTAACTTAACTTAATCAGTCCATTGACGACCTAACTCACTGCCACGGCGCCACATATTATTATTATTATTATTATTATTTTAGTGTATGCTGGAAGTAAACCCTCTTTTAAACATGTTTTATTAAAAGTAATTGCTGCCTCAGCTGCATTAATTTTATACAGGTTCTTCTCTATTTTTCTAATTATTGCTTTCTCATTGTTGCTTAAACTGGTGAGCAACGCACCGAAGGTTGACATATCTCAATTAGGTAGAACGAATGGATTTTATTGGTAAAAATTTCAGTCGGGGTAGTCAAATTTTCGGGTATATCCCGTAGAGTTTATTACAGATAGAATTTATGTTAAATTCTATTTCTTTTCTATTCTTTCTATTCCTTTCCGGACGTTTCGTCTGAATAAACCTCAGACATCCTCTTGGGCGGAGGTGTGTGAAGGACTGAAGTGAGAAGGTGAGTCCAGCTGCTTATATTGCGGTGGCGCAGCGGGGGGTGTCGTGCCGCTGCCTTTTCATTGGCTCGTGGGTGGGGAGCTTCTTTTTCATTGGCTGCCTGGCTGCGGGCTCAAGCCAGCTCCCGATCGCATGCTCAGCAGGCGCGCCGATCTTGTCAGCTGCATATCATCACGCCGGGCTTCGTTTTGATTGGGTAAAGGCCGCGTGACGTCACTGCTGGTATTATGCATCGTATTAATGTCACTGCTGGTATTATCCATCGTATTCAGGTCGTCTTGGATTGGGGCGTTTTCGGGCGGCGATATGGTGGTGTTTGCCGTTATTGGAGTGTTTCTTCGGGTGCAGGTCGGGAGCAAAAAGGCCTCCTGTGTCGTGTTCATGGAGGGCTTTTGTTCCTGGATGAGTAACGCCTCCAGGAGGCGCAGACGTCGAGGGTCGGGTGCTCTCCCTATTATGAATACGATGGATAATACCAGCAGTGACATTAATACGATGCATAATACCAGCAGTGACGTCACGCGGCCTTTACCCAATCAAAACGAAGCCCGGCGTGATGATATGCAGCTGAGAAGATCGGCGCGCCTGCTGAGCATGCGATCGGGAGCTGGCTTGAGCCCGCAGCCAGGCAGCCAATGAAAAAGAAGCTCCCCACCCACGAGCCAATGAAAAGGCAGCGGCACGACACCCCCCGCTGCGCCACCGCAATATAAGCAGCTGGACTCACCTTCTCACTCTCAGTTGCTGCTCGGCATCCGTGGTAGCAACATCTCGGCTCACACCGCTCCTAGACTCCACCCACTTCCAGCGACAGCTCCGCCCAGACTCTCCTGCACACTCAAAGGAACATCCCAACCAACAGCTCCTCTCCCTAGACTGCTCTGACACGGAAGACGACCTTTCACAGGACAATGATGGCTTTACACTTGTACGCAGTAAGAAAAACATGAAGAAATCAACACAAAACACGGACACTTTTAACTTGCAATCAGACACCGAATTCCCACGACTGAGATTCAAACCAATACAAAAACCTGGAGAAACAGCTTACACCACAATAAAAGCCATTGAAGACAGACACAAGGACATCGTTTTCCAGGCACGACCAACCCGAACAGGACAATTCATTCTGATACCTAAAGACAAACATGCCGAAGAAGTACTCAAGAAGGACGGACATTGCAAAGCACTGGACCCAAACGACAGAATACAGAAAGGACTCATATGCAGATACCCAGTAAACCTCCCAATCGACCCCATAAAAGACCTCTCCTTTGTGTTAGACGCCACCCGGTGCACAAACAAAGCAGGAGAACCAACAAGAAAGGTTCTTGTAACCTTCCAGGGGGAAAGGCCTGCCGAAGTAAACATACCAATATGGGGAAAATTCCCCACTGAAGAGTTCACCCCTGAACCACTAAGGTGCTTTAGGTGTCAAAGATTTGGACACCACCAACGAGAATGTGGCTACAAACACATTTGTGGGATTTGTAGTGGCAAACACAACCCACAGAGTGCTTAGATCGTTACAAAAGGAAAGAGAGGACGACAGCAAAATGCCCGAATTGTAAAGGGCAGCATCACGCCTGGCATAAAGGCTGTCCGGAAAGACTAAAGAGGATTTGGCGAATGAAAGGCCAGAACCCCCAGACCACCACCAGAACGTTGCAGCAGCAACACAAACCTCCCCCACAACACACATCATACCCTCAACACCTACCACAACAAAACCCACCTACACAACAACAACACCCACAACAAACATCACATCCTCAGCGACCAACGGAATACAACCCACCTCCACTACAGCAACAACAACCACAGCAACACAGACACCAAGAACCCAGATATAGGCAGCAGAAACCCCCCACCAATCTAAGACGCAATCCACCTACACAAAAACCACAACAAGACCAACAACGGAACACATTCCACAGAGACCACAGACAGACACAAAACCAAGACACAAACAACACACCAACACCTGCCTCAAACCCCATGCCCTTCTACTCCACATCAACTCGGAAAACACCCCTACTTCCCACCCCACCCAATCACATGAACACACCCCCCACCCCCAACTCCACCCGTGACGGTAGTACCAGTGCCGAAAGTCAGCACAACACCGTAGAGCAGTCACCAGAGAAACCCACCTACCGCCTCAGTAAAGACGACTTTAGGAGGGAAATAGAGAAAATTGTGAGGGCAATTTTTCAACAATTGTTTCCAAACCTAAACCTAACAGCTAACCTCAGGAAAACGATTGTAGCACTGACACCTTATTAAGATGGAAGGAAACAATCAACACCAAACACGCCCCCAGAACACTGAAGACATTTCATCATACACCAGTCTAAAAATATTACAATGGAACATAAACAGTGCCAACACAAAATATGCCATACTACAATCAAGAGTACTCTCAGAAAGACACGACGTCATCCTGCTGCAGGAAACACTAATTAGGGAAAACAACAACTTCACATTCAAAGGATACACAGTTTATAAAACTCCACATACAGATTCAAATAGACGGCTGATCACCCTAATAAAAACAACAATTCCCTCGGAAACAATAAGAAACATACACTGTGGTGATGGGATTGAGACACTAAGTGTCCTCATAAGACTAGCGAACACGTCACTCACCATACACAATATCTACAAAGGGCATGAAAAAATCTTTGAAGGAGAGAACCTCTTCAGTGCAGCCTCCAGAGAAAACACCTTCTTTGCAGGAGACTTCAATGCACACCACCCATGCTTACAGTCGAGACAGCACACAAATGCAACAGGCAGACACATACACATCCTAATGGAAGAATTTCCGGACGTTGCACTAATAAATGACACAAATGAAGCAACACATCTACGAGGTGGCAGGCTAGACTTAAGCTTCATAACTGGAAACCTGAAAGAAGACTGCACATGGAGAGTGCACCCAACACTAACCAGTGACCATTTTGCAACCGAAACAAAACTAAAGATAATGAAAATTCCCCCACCACCGCCCCCTCCGGCAGGATGGAGACCGGACCTAGCAAACTGGCCAACATTTCAAAACCACATGAACACATGGGCAACACAGTACATTCAAAATCCAGCCCTCAACATATGCACGCTCCAACAGGACTTTGTAGAGAGCCTGCACAACGCCAGCAAACATTTCAATGCCAAAGAAAGCCTTTAGAACAAATGCAACCCCACACAAGGACAGTTGGTACTACAACTCTAGAATCAAAGAAATGAACTCAAGAGTAAACAGAATAAGGAAAATATTCAGAAGGAACCCCACCGACGAGTTGCACACGATCCTAAGAGAAGTCGTAAACATCGCAGCCCAAACTGCTAAGGAGGTTAAGCAGGAAACCTGGCTAAAATGGTGCTCAGAAACCACTCGACTGACGCCCATTGCAAAGATGTTCAAGTGGTTTAACAAGGTATCAGGAAAGACCAGGCCAACACAGGCACACCATCCCAACCCTCTAGCTGAAGCAAACAGACTAGCACAACACTTTGCAGACAGAACCAAATCAATTCACCTACCACCAGTCACACGAGAAAGACAAGTGGCATTCAATCCTGGAAGATGGAGAATCATCAATACAGCCTGCAGCAATTCTGATGACACGGACACACCATTCACAATGAAAGAACTTGACAAAGCCCTCCAAAAGGGAACAGACACAGCACCAGGAGCAGACATGATTACATATAGCATGTTAAAAAACATGGGAAACGCAGCAAAAACAGTGCATCTCCACATAATTAACAAAACGTACACAGAGCAGATCAGACCCACACAATGGAACCAACAAAACACACAACCAATTCCCAAACCAAAGGAGCCCAACGCCTACAGACCCATTTCTCTCATCAGCTGCACAGAAAAGACGGCAGAGAGAATGGTGTTAAACAGACTGCTGTGGAAAACAGGGCCCTTACACCACCGCTTATATGCCTACAAAGAGGGGATAGGCACACAGGAATGTCTAGCAGATGTGATGGCCACAATAAATAACAAGAAAGCAATCGTAGTATTTCTCGACCTAGAAAAAGCCTACGAACTTGCAAGTGCAGCTGCTATCCTGGCAGCCTTAGCCAACAAGACGGTTAAAGGCAACCTTCTAGCATGGACCAAAAGATACATGCAAAACAGACAAGCCAGAGTTACCTTTCAAGGAGCAACCTCCGAATTCCTCAGTCTGGAAAATGGAACACCTCAAGGAGGAATACTCAGCCCCTTCCTCTTCAATATACTAATTGGAGAAATTAGCCAACAGCAACTTCCAAATGGAGTTGAAATTTTCATATATGCAGATGATGTGTGCTTGGTCAGCACAGACAGGCATAGAGCCCACCAACACATGCAAATCGCGATAACACAGATTGAAAATAAATGCACAGTCCTAGGACTAAAAATCAACACGGCAAAAACCAAGGCAATGGCAATCAAATACAATACAGACCTGAACCCAATACAACTCATGGGAGAACCCATCGAATGGGTAGACAATTTCATGTACCTAGGAGTCAACATCAACATACAGCTCTCACCACGCAAAGAAATAGAAACACTTAAACAAAAGATCAAATGCAGACAAAACGCCATGAAAAGAATCACCTCGCTAAGGCAGGGAGCCGTATACCATGCCCTCAGAATTTTCTACATACAGACAATAAGATCAACAGTAGAGTATGCCGCACCAGTCCTCACTAATCTCACAAGCACTGAACAAAAAAGTTTTGAGGTAATCCAAAACAATGCCTTAAGACTCATTACAGGAGCACCAATGTGGACCAACCTATGCATCCTGAGACATGAAACAAAACTACAATCTCTGACTCATAGGATAGATCAGAGAAACACATCCATCCTCCTAAAAACCTTAAAAAATGACAGAGACTGTCCACTCAAAAAGGAGATCAGGAAATGCATTAATCTCCATGAAGAGCTAGACCCTCCCAAAACATATGCTGGAGACCTTCTAGATACACTGAGAAGAGTAGGCATGCAAAATCATGCTGCAGCCATCAGGGAAGACACCCCCTTCAGTGAATACACAGAATCAGCACCCTGGGAACCAGAACCTTTTAACACAAACTACACAATTCTTCCAGCAAGC
>NC_061090.1:69158000-69173000 GCF_015104395.2 Macrobrachium nipponense | reverse complement strand
CCCGGCTGGGAAGTACTTCTTCTTCCCTTCCTCCTAATCTCCGTCCAACTGGAAGCAACCCTGCTTCCCCTCCTCCAAACTCCCATCCCGTAAACAGTTCTTGGCTCCATTCCTTCCAACTCCGTCATACCCGAAGTAACCCTTCGCCATTCCTCCAAACTCCCGGCCGGGAAGTACTTCTTCTTCCCTTCCTCCTAATCTCCGTCGAACTGGAAGCAACCCTGCTTCCCCTCCTCCAAACTCCCATCCCGTAAACAGTTCTGGCTCCATTCCTTCCAAACATCCGTCATACCCGAAGTAACCTTCGGCCATTCCTCCAAACTCCCGGCCGGGAAGTACTTCTTCTTCCCTTCCTCCTAATCTCCGTCCAACTGGAAGCAACCCTGCTTCCCCTCCTCCAAACTCCCATCCCGTAAACAGTTCTGGCTCCATTCCTTCCAACATCCGTCATACCCGAAGTAACCCTTCGGCCATTCCTCCAAACTCCCGGCCGGGAAGTACTTCTTCTTCCCTTCCTCCTAATCTCCGTCCAACTGAAGCAACCCTGCTTCCCTCCTCCAACTCCCATCCCGTAACAGTTCTGGCTCCATTCCTTCCAAACATCCGTCATACCCGAAGTAACCCTTCGGCCATTCCTCCAAACTCCCGGCCGGGAAGTACTTCTTCTTCCCTTCCTCCTAATCTCCGTCCAACTGGAAGCAACCCTGCTTCCCCTCCTCCAAACTCCCATCCCGTAAACAGTTCTGGCTCCATTCCTTCCAACATCCGTCATACCCGAAGTAACCCTTCGGCCATTCCTCCAAACTCCCGGCCGGGAAGTACTTCTTCTTCCCTTCCTCCTAATCTCCGTCCAACTGGAAGCAACCCTGCTTCCCCTCCTCCAAACTCCCATCCCGTAAACAGTTCTGGCTCCATTCCTTCCAACATCCGTCATACCCGAAGTAACCCTTCGGCCATTCCTCCAAACTCCCGGCCGGGAAGTACTTCTTCTTCCCTTCCTCCTAATCTCCGTCCAACTGGAAGCAACCCTGCTTCCCCTCCTCCAAACTCCCATCCCGTAAACAGTTCTGGCTCCATTCCTTCCAACATCCGTCATACCCGAAGTAACCCTTCGGCCATTCCTCCAAACTCCCGGCCGGGAAGTACTTCTTCTTCCCTTCCTCCTAATCTCCGTCCAACTGGAAGCAACCCTGCTTCCCCTCCTCCAAACTCCCATCCCGTAAACAGTTCTGGCTCCATTCCTTCCAACATCCGTCATACCCGAAGTAACCCTTCGGCCATTCCTCCAAACTCCCGGCCGGGCGGGAAGTACTTCTTCTTCCCTTCCCCTCCTCAATCTCCGTCCAACTGGAAGCAACCCTGCTTCCCCTCCTCCAAACTCCCATCCCGTAAACAGTTCTGGCTCCATTCCTTCCAACATCCGTCATACCCGAAGTAACCCTTCGGCCATTCCTCCAAACTCCCGGCCGGGAAGTACTTCTTCTTCCCTTCCTCCTAATCTCCGTCCAACTGGAAGCAACCCTGCTTCCCCTCCTCCAAACTCCCATCCCGTAAACAGTTCTGGCTCCATTCCTTCCAACATCCGTCATACCCGAAGTAACCCTTCGGCCATTCCTCCAAACTCCCGGCCGGGAAGTACTTCTTCTTCCCTTCCTCCTAATCTCCGTCCAACTGGAAGCAACCCTGCTTCCCCTCCTCCAAACTCCCATCCCGTAAACAGTTCTGGCTCCATTCCTTCCAACATCCGTCATACCCGAAGTAACCCTTCGGCCATTCCTCCAAACTCCCGGCCGGGAAGTACTTCTTCTTCCCTTCCTCCTAATCTCCGTCCAACTGGAAGCAACCCTGCTTCCCCTCCTCCAAACTCCCATCCCGTAAACAGTTCTGGCTCCATTCCTTCCAACATCCGTCATACCCGAAGTAACCCTTAGGCCATTCCTCTAAGCCCCCGGCCAGGAAGTACTTCTGCTTCCCTTCCTCCAAACGCCCATCCCCCCCAGAAAGGGGTAGTGCCATCAGTGGACCTCATGCAGTGCACTGTAGGCATTACTTAAGGTTCTTTGCAGCGTGCCTCTCCTAACACTTGATTCATAGTGCAACTGTGAGGTTTTTCTCCTGTTACACCTTTGAAACCTTTTACTGTCAATTTCCATTTCAGCGCTGAATGACCTCATAGGTTCCAGTGCTTGGCCTTTGGCCTAAATTTTTTATTCAACTAAACTCAAACGCCCATCCCGTAAATGGTTCTGGTTCGCTTCCTCTCAACGTCCGTCATACCCGAAGTAACCCTTCGGCTCTTCCTCCAAACCCCCGGCCAGGAAGTACTTCTGCTTCCCTTCCTCCTACTCTCCGTCCCACTGTAAGCGACCCTGGTTCCCTTACTCCAAACTCCCATCCCGTAAATAGTTCTGGTTCCTTTTCCTCCCACCGTCCGTAAAACCCGAAGTAACCTGGGGCCCTTCCTCCAAATGTCCATCCCATTGGAAGTGACACTGCGTCCCTTCCTCCAAACACCCGGCCTGAAGGTGGCTCTGATTCCCTTCCTTCTAACCACCGTCTTATTGGAAGTGACCCTCGCCACTTCCACCTTGTGGTAACTCCGGCGCATAAATGATGTCCCAATAGCGGAAGGTTGTGGACGTTGCTTGCCAATACTCCAAAGAAGATCTGAAGTTATCCAAGAAATATACATCAAAATAGATACGAGGTTTTGCCCGTCCTTTACCAAATTAACCAATAACAAGAAATTGTGAGTTTTCTAATGGCGATAACTTATATCATTACTATTACTAATAGTTGTAATTATGATATTGTAGATGTTTTAAAATGGAGATACAAGTCGATTTTCTTATTTAGTGAGATTGGTTTATCATGTGTTTATGAAACCAATGCATTGTAAGAGAAAATATTGTACCAATAAGATTTCATTTAATTAATGATATAAGTATAAACTCTCCTGAGAATAATTTCGATAAATTTGCTGTTCTTCAATTTGATTATATCTCGAAGAACCAGATCATCGTATAACATATGTATAGTGGTATATAATAGGAGTTTAATAAATCTGGCATTTGGATGGATTTTTTCATTAATCCCTAATGATGTCACGTTTTAACTATGTTACTTGCCCTGACCTCGGGACATAAAAAGTAAGCGTAGGATTATGAAGTGGTTAATTAGTGACTTGTCAATTATTTTATTATCCGTACATACACATGCAACCATGATATATATATATATATATATATATATATATATATATATATATATATATATTTATATATATATATATATATATATAGAGCATTGTTTGATATAATTTATCATATCAATTTCACCAGAGAGAGTAGCTTGAATTCCTTAGAAGGTAGACTTCTTAAAGATGTTTCATATAAGGGCATTGACATCGACCATTTGATAAATTTTGGAAATCCATATATATATATATATATATATATATATATATATATAAATATATATATATATATATATATATATATATGTATAATATATATATATATATATGTGTGTGTGTGTGTGTGTGTTTATACATACATAAGATTTATTATATTTCAACCTATAGTTTTATATATTTATTTACGTTATAAGTACCAGTACCTACTTTTGTTACTTGAAAGGTATGTGACAAATATCATTGATACTTTGTCACTGGAATTATACCAGACTTCAATTAATGAACCAATCAACCTTACTTTGAGAAATCCATTGACATTGTCTACATGCCAAGCTGATATACTCGTATCAAAGTATTCATTAGCTTTGCTTTTCCAAAATAATGTTATCACCAATTGCTGGAAAGCATAGATATATCAGGGATGAAAAAAACAAACAAACAAGAAATGGACATTTTACTCATCATCACTTATACATTTTACTCATCATCACTCTCAAGGAAAAGATCGTTTTCCTCGTCACTATCAATGTTGATGATGACCGGATCTATACTGTCTTGAATATTATCTGAAAGCCAGTAATCATCTTCAAAATATCTTGATCTCCTGACAGCGCCAGCCCACGTCTTCCCTGTTACAGCAAGCCTGGCCTCTTCAAGCCTGGCAAAGAGATCAGCACGGGTAAACCGCTGCAACGAGGAGCGCACCTGTCGTTTCATACAGCCCCACACCCGCTCGATGGCGTTGAGCTCAGGATGGGCAGGGGGCAAGCGAACCACTTCATGGTCCCATTCATGGATTATATTATCCACAATGTAAACTGGTTTCGGCCGGTTGCCCCTGCATATCTTTAGAAGCTCAGGGCGTGTTGCGTGAGCTGGATACTGTATTTTTCGAGACCTGAGCCAGTTAACCAAATCCTCCTTTTTTGTAGCTGTTGTTGGGCATCGGCTATCTCCTGTCAATTGGCTATGGTATGGGGCGTTGTCTAGCACCAGCACCGAAGGATCCTCAAGCGACGGCAGGAGCTGTGATGTTAGCCACCGAATAAATATCTCTGAATTCATTTCTCCATGGTAGTTTTCTACAAAACCTTTAGCTGTACCACCTGTTACCACCACAAACCTCTCTCCTTCTCCTGGTGGCACCTGCCAGCTGTAGGTGGCACTGGTGACAGATTGAGAGGTGTCCACCCACTCCTTGCTATGTTGCATTCTCGTCGTAAACCACGTCTCATCGACATACACTACTTCTCTTCCTTCATCACGATGTTGCTGGAGGGATCGTAGAGCATCAACTCGGCGGCAAACGACGTCCAAAGTTTCTTTCCTTAGGTACATTTTCCGCTGGGATGTTTTGTACTGGATACCCATGTTATGGAGGATTCGCCATACTGCCTTCTCAGATGTTTCTTCAGGAATGATATTTAGCATTTTAAGTTCTTCCGCTAAAGTGGCAATAGTGAAAAATCGCTTAGCAGCAAACATGCTGTGCACATGTCAAAGACCAGAGGCGACGTATTAGATGATGCAGGTGGTGTTTCAGGTGGATGAGGATTCTTTCCACGGCTCACCAACACTCGGACAGCGTTCGTAGTATATATATATATATATATATATATATATATATATATATATATATATATATATCTATATATATATACATATATATGACTAGCAGTATATTGCAATATATCATGTACTTATTAAAGTCATACTTTTCTTACTGATTTATACTAATGTTCAGGCGGTTTCTTTCTTTCTCTCTGTTGTAAATGGTGAAGAGTTTCAGCGCAATTGTAGATTTGCAATGGCGAGGACAAAGCAACATATTTGCCATGAATAAAGTCGAATCTATATGAAATAGTTCAGAGCTACTACTACAACTGCTGCCGATGATTACCTTGGAAGTACTAAAAGGGCTCTGAGGTAGGAGTCGAAGTCGGTGAAATTATTTCTGAATCCTGCTGCGGTCTTGCCCCAATAACATCATTCCAAATATAAAACTCTCTCAAGGAAAAAAATTGTTTTCTATTTCTACTAATGTTTTTATTTTATTTTATTTATTTATTTTTTTTTTAGTCGCAAATCTAAAATTTGTAGGAGTCCGAGTAGAATACTTCTCAGTGCGATTCCACACCCCTGTTTTAAACCTCTTCTATTATGTTCGATAATTTGTGTTAACAATCTAATCATTATCTACCACCATAAAACATTTTATTGCTCTTCCGGCTCATTTTATATGTACAGTACAGTCTTTCCTAACAGGGGTTTACTCGGTAGCCTCATAACAATGGGAATGAAGGAAAGAAGGCAAGAAGGAAGGGGGGGGGGGGGATACTAGGATAGCCATAGGTGTAAACACCGAAGGAGGGTTAGGGGAACCTCTGCGTCACAGTTACGTGATTAAGTACCACTTCTTCGAAACGCTCTGGAGGGGAAGAAGTTCCTCAATTCATTGTACCACCAAAAATTAGGCCAATGTTTGAAACATTCATTGCTGTAGTTTCATGGAAATTCATAAGCCGGTTTGTTAGATATTTGGGAAAAACACTATTACACGGCCTCTGGAAACGATAGTAGGCTGTCTTTTTTTATTATTATGCTGACGTTTCGTAATTATTTACAGAATTGCATCTTCTGGGCTGCACATAAGAAAAGATAAAAACATAAAAAACAGTTAAAAGTATAGTCTAAGAATTCATTTGAAATATAACAGAGTAAAAATTAAATAACTAAAAATAAAAATACAACCAACCTAGAGGTGAGACAGCAAGGAACTAAATGAAAGGAAACCAACACAGTACGAACTTAGGCTAAATACAATTGACTCGCAAATGTATGAGTGTTTAACGATGGTACAAGTTGTTTTATAAACAATGACTCTAGGATTGTTAACTCTTGAGGCTTGGCAGTATGACGGATGACACTAAAATCTTTTGCTGTCAATGTAGGTTTTACGTTGCTGAATGGTTCCTGATATTGGGCGGGATCTGGGTTTGAGATTCTGCTCCCTGTGCGGAAACTGACTCCCCGATGTGAATCAATGCGCACCTTAAGTAGTCGACTTGTGGATCCCACGTAAATCCCTGAAATACATTTAGGGCAAATATATTTATAGAAGACGCCAGAAGACATATAAGGACACAGCTGATCTTTTATCTTAAACAAGGAGCCTATATTAAGAGGATTTTTTGGAATTAATTTGTCTGATATGGCTGGGAAATGGTCATGAACAATTTCTGTGAATCTATTTTGAAATGTTAGGTCATGGATATATGGAAAGGTTGCATAGAAACTCATTTTTTGTACAGTTAGAACGTCAGGTTTTCTAGAGAATTGTCTATTTAGTAATTAATGTAATTATCTATATACTAGCCTGGGTGGGAAACAGTTACCCGTAAGGAAATTAACTAGAAATGAAATCTCATTGTGACAGGCATTCCAGTTAGATGAGAGGACTAGTGCTCTATTACGAAGGGTATAAATGGAATTAACCTTAAAATTAAAATAACGACTACTATAAAAATTATATCTGGGTCCTGTAAAAGATTTCTTTCTAAAAATCGTGGTGTTAAAAGAGTTGTCTTGTCTATATACTTGAGCGTTCAGGAATGACAGGCAGTTGTTCTCCTCTTTTTTTTATAGTAAATTTCATATTCGGGTGTAGTGCATTTACGTAGTCGAGGAACAGGTCAGCCACGTATTCACCCGTGAAGAGAACAAACGTAACATCGGTATACCTATAATAAAAGACTGGATGAAATCTTAGACGGCAATCGCCGAGAATGCGCTCCTCCAGGGAGCACATAAAGATATTAGCGAACGTAGGGCCAAGGGGGGAGCCCATGGCCATGCCATCTACTTGTCTACTTGTTTAAATAGTTTACCGTTAAAAACAAAAACAGTGTCCAGAAGTGCCAGTTCAAGAAGGGTCTTATTACAGGATTCCGACTTATTCATGACCAGCCTTCACACCGAATCTCTGTTTACGAATATTCCAGTTGGTGAGACCATTGAACTGATTCTTGACAAGTTATTTCCCGATCCTGAGTCCACTTTTAGTGATTTTAACCGCACGCTTTTTAAGACCCTTCTTGAACTGACAGTTCTGGACACTGCTTTTTTTAACGGTAAACTATTTAAACAAGTAGACAAGTACATGGCATGGCCATGGGTTCCCCCCTTGGCCCTACGTTCGCTAATATCTTTATGTGCTCCCTGGTGGAGCGCATTCTCGGCGACTGCCCTCTAAGATTTCATCCAGTCTTTTATTATAGGTATACCGATGTTACGTTTGTTCTCTTCACGGGTGAATACGTGGCTGACCTGTTCCTCGACTACGTAATTACACTACACCCGAATATGAAATTTACTATAAAAAAAGAAGAGAACAACTGCCTGTCATTCCTGAACGCTCAAGTATATAGACAAGACAACTCTTTCAACACCACGATTTTTAGAAAGAAATCTTTTACAGGACCCAGATATAATTTTTAAAGTAGTTGTTATTTCAATTTTAAGGTTAATTCCATTTTTACCCTTCTTAATAGAGCACTAGTCCCCTCATCTAACTGGAATGCCTTTCACAATATGATTCTATTTCTAGTTAATTTCCTTACGGGTAACTGTTTCCCACCCAGGCTAGTATATAGATAATTAAATTAATTACTAAACAGACAATTCTCTAGAAAACCTGACGTTCTAACTGTACAAAAAATGAGTTTCTATGCAACCTTTCCATATATCCATGACCTAACGTTTCAAAATAGATTCACAGAAATTGTTCATGACCATTTCCCAGCCATATCAGACAAAATAATACCAAAAAATCCTCTTAATATAGGCTCCTTGTTTAAGATAAAAGATCAGCTGTGTCCTTATATGTCTTCTGGCGTCTTCTATAAATATATTTGCCCTAAATGTATTTCAGGGATTTACGTGGGATCCACAAGTCGACTACTTAAGGTGCGCATTGATTCACATCGGGGAGTCAGTTTCCGCACAGGGAGCAGAATCTCAAACCCAGATCCCGCCCAATATCAGGAACCATTCAGCAATGTAAAACCTACATTGACAGCAAAGATTTTAGTGTCATCGGTCATACTGCCAAGCGTCAAGAGTTAAGAATCCTAGAGTCGTTGTTTATAAAAACAACTTGTACCATCATTTAGCCTAAGTTCGTACTGTGGTGGTTTCCTTCAATTTAGTTCCTTGCTGTCTCACCTCTAGGCTGGTTGTGTTTTTATTTTGTATTTATTTCATTTTTACTCCGATGTATTTTAAATTAATTCTATAACTATACTTTTAACTGTTTTTTATGTTTTTATCTTTTCTTATGTGCAGCCCAGAAGATGCAATTCTGTAAATAATTACGAAACGTCGGCCAAATAAAAAAAAAAAAGACAGCCTAGTGATATGTGGTTTTCTTCCGTCTTCCTCTGATTATGCTACTTGGAGTAGTTCCCTGTACCCTGTATCACTGTATATATATATATATATATATATATATATATATATATATATATATATATATATATATATATATATATATATATAGAATAAAAGGCACAAAACACAATATTTGAACTTTGCAACCATCTATTTCGAGCACTTCCTTCTGTGCTCCTGATCACTGGTAAAATATGGACATAGGATGTTTTACAAGAGTATATATACAATGCACATGTAGGTGTGGCCGTAAGTCTCTATTGGTGACCCAGGAACGATGGGAATTAAACTCTTCCCGGGTGTCTTCTGGCCTCATTAACTCCCGTCTGGTGACTCATACTTGGACACCTGCTTGAGAAGCGGCCTAAGGATTAACTCGTTGATGTCATCCTATTTACAGTGCCCTCCTGACAGCTGGTTTTCAAAAGTAGCTGTCCGTTCAAAAGGAAGATGCTGGAATCTGCTATCATCAATCAAACCAACAATATGAACCTGTCAGGAGGACAGTGGAAATCGGATGACATTGACGAGTTAATCCTTAGGCCGGTTTGAAAGCAGGTCTCCAAGAACATCCAACCACCAGATGAGTCGCCAGACGGGAGTTAATGAGGCCAGAAGACACCAGGGAATAGTTTAATTCCCGTCCTTTCTGGGTCACCAATAGAGACTTACTACCACTCCTACATATGCTTTGTGTATATACTCTTGTAAGACATCCTATGTCCATATTTTGCCGGTGATCAGGAGCACAGAAGGAAGTACTCGAATTTTATGGCTGCAAAGTGCAAATATTGCGTTTTGTGCCTTTTATCTGCATATATATATATATATATATATATATATATATATATATATATATATATATATATATATATTTATATATATGTATATATATATATATATATATATATATATATATATATATATATATATATATATATATATATATATATATATATATATATATTATATAATATATATGTTAACCATCTCTGATACCATTTACCAGCGAAGGGTATTTAATATTTGGTATGCGTGAAACCCGAAGCGTTAAGGCAAACTGATAACACACTCAATCTCTCTCTCTCTCTCTCTCTCTCTCTCTCTCTCTCGAGGTGATCACTGGCATAGCCTCCGCTCTCTCTCTCTCTCTCTCGACTCGCAACCTCTCTCTCTTTCTCTCCATTCTAACAGGTCATCAAATGAGAGTCATGCATTAAAAAAACATAATATTTATTTAACAATGGAAAGATAATAATTCAAGTCTCACAGACTAACTAGCTCAGTTAAACCCCCAGTATTTAAATGTCTTAATCAGTAATTAGTCACACCAATTATCTCTTCTCCACATGGGACCCTCGACCCCCTAGGACTCTCGGTCCCCTTGCCAGAATCGCCTGTTACAAAGACACGAGAACATACTCGTAAGCACACACAATTGTAAAGGCAAAGTCAAAGATTAAACATTTTTACAAGGTATTAAACAAGCCATCCCTTTGGCTAAAGTAAGGTAACACTTACCCATTACAGCCCAGAATATCACACACAGAAATAAATAAACTTTCGCAGAGTTATTCCGGCATCTTGCATTTCTCGCACAGACCTCTCCGTAAGTCTTCCTATAGACTTGGCTAAAGATATTCTAAAATAGTAATGAACTAACTCAGCATGAATTACCTCTACCTATAAGTCACATTATTTCACTCACAAGTTTGTGCATTTGTGATTGTAAGTTAATGTTCAATGGTGAATTTTATCAACAAATTTTTGGCATGGCAATGGGAAATCCTTTATCACCATTACTCTCAAACCTGTATATGGAATTCTTTGAAAAACGCTACTTACCTAATATCATTCATATTCCTGTAAAGTGGTATCGTTACGTTGATGATTGTTAAGCTGTTCTTCCTGTCGGTATTGATGTAAATGATTTACTCTCTAATTTAAATAACCAGGTACCAGCGATTAAGTTTACTCTAGAATTAGAAAAAGACAATTGCCTCCCTTTCTTAGACGTTTTGATACATAGAGAACCATTTCAATGTAAATTCAGTATTTATAGGAAACCGACTAACAACTTAACTTATGTTCATTTCTTCTCAGGCCACCATCTTAACATAAAAATATCAATTTTTTCCTCTATGTTTTTGCGAGCATTGCGAATTGTCAGTCCACAATATTTGGATCAAGAAATTGAATACATAAGAAAAATAGGGAAAGATTTTGCTATCCTTCACATATATTAGACATTTGTTATAATAAAGCCCACAAAAAGTTTTATACTGTAAATAACACACAGAAAGAAAATTCTAAGATCCTCAGTTTGCCTTATTTTAACGGATTTGAAACCATTAAACCATTGTTAAAAGCCTTTAATGTCAACCTTTTTTTTTCCTATAATAACACACTAAAAAGAATGTTAGTAAAAAATGGCCCCAGAGAAAGCAACAACATAATATATAAAATTCCATGTATGGATTGTCCCTCATTCTATCTCGGACAGTCCAGCAAAGGCTTAGAAGTAAGGCTAAGCCAGCATAAATACTCTGTAAAAACTGGGCAAAAATCTAATGCATTATTCATTCATTTAAGTGAAAATAACCACCGAATTAATTGGATTGATAGTTCAGTAATTGCATGGTCAAGAGATGTCTTATCACGAAATCTTTTAGAATCTGCTTTAATACAACTTACTTTCATTGTAATTTCAATGTTAGTCGCAGCCTTTTTCATTTAGACCCTTGTATCTGTAACATGTTTAAGAATGACCTCAAAGATATAATTACTGACTTAAATAAAAATCAGTTGCCTTAGAGTTATTAAAATTTTGTTGTAATGTATGTCTG
This sequence comes from Macrobrachium nipponense, assembly GCF_015104395.2. Classification (NCBI taxonomy): domain Eukaryota; kingdom Metazoa; phylum Arthropoda; class Malacostraca; order Decapoda; family Palaemonidae; genus Macrobrachium; species Macrobrachium nipponense. Next base: position 69,161,291 of record NC_061090.1, on the reverse strand, counting down.
TCATGTATTTTGAATATGGTTTTGTTTACCAAGTTCCGAATAGCTGTCACCTATAATCCTTTAATTGTCTGGAAATTGTATCTGAGATGATTGTCTTAAACCTTTAATTGCACCCATTGATTATGCTTGTTTGGGAAGGTTTCTTATCTTCCAGGTGTGTCGGATTCTAGGTACTAATCCCTTTATAATCCCTATCTGTCAGTTATACGAACCTTCTTGTATTGTCATTTGTCGTATTTATGTCAGTATCTGCTCAGTAAAGGACTTTTAAGTCGAAAGATCTTGCAGACCTCCTTCGTTTATTTTTCCTTCGTGGCATTTATCTTTATTTATGGATTTATCACGTTCCTAACTTTCGTGATTCAGTTATACATATATATATATATATATATATATATATATATATATATATATATATATATATATTTATGTAGATAAAAGGCACAAAACACAATATTTGAACTTTGCAGCCATCTGTTTCGAGCACTTCCTTCTGTGCTCCTGATCACCGGTAAAATATGGACATAGGATGTTTTACAAGAGTATATATACAAAGCATATGTAGGTATGGCAGTAAGTCTCTATTAGTGACCCAATAAATAATACTATATATATATATATATATATATATATATATATATATATATATATATATATATATATATATATGTGTGTGTGTGTGTGTGTGTGTGTGTTTGTATAAAAGTGTAAGAATTTTGTCAATCTTTATATGAGTTGTGCATTAGCAGAATACCCAAAAGTAAATGCAGAGACAGAAAATCAACCAACATCCCTCTGTACCTCTGGCAGGTTTGTTCTTTGAAAGTCAGCCTAAGTATTTGGTGGATATGACGGACCAAGAGTTCCTCCCATAGGCAGCGATCCACTCTCGTTACTATACAGCACACTGTAGGATATAACCCCATAGGACTTAAAGGAATTTTCCGGCCGTACGTTATCGTAGGATCTTGGAGTTTAGGATCTTATGTTTGTTTGTTCGTGAAAAAAGAATAACTCGTACCAATTGAGAAGATTTTGGAAATTTGTGAGGGGAAGTAGGTGGAATTGTTAAACCTTGGGTGGGGTTTTCTTTTATTGTGATTTTTTTTTACAAGACACTGAAAACTCAGAGATCTAAAGGCGCTCAGCATTAATTTCCTTGGATGTTTGTGCCCATCTTAAGATAAATTCTGAAAGTATCTTCCTGAACTCGCTTTTGACTTATGAAAAAAAAATGAATGCCAGTTTTTTGTTGTCTGTAGATATATATTGTTTTAATTAATTGATGACTCTTTTTGATAAACGTATAGCCTAAATATGATTTTACACGATAATAAAATTATATAAAGTGCGTCCACTCTTTAGTGGTACAATTATCAAAATTATTATTTTTAATGTTGGTAAACGTGAGCTGTTATTTATTGTTAAATACCTTCAATAATTAAGCGTGCGTAATATGTATAATACTGATATCAGGATTTGAAAAGATACCAGTAACCATGTAAACACAGCATAGTATTAATTCCATTAGGAATATTTCCGGAATTACAAGTATTTTCACATTACAACAAATGGGAAAACTAATAACAAGTCCCATTGAGAATATAAGAGAATAATATATATATATATATATATATATATATATATATATATAATATATAATACATACATACATACATACATACATACATACATACTACATACCACTACATACATACATAAATGTTTATTTCACAAACATTAACCCACAAATATCCTTTAATACCAAATTCCCTCTACCTTGGGAATAACTTACACCCAAGAAGACTTATGTTTGTGTGTTGTGGGCATTCGTATATCGTTTGATAATTTAAGTTGATATTCTTGGTATATATATATATATATATATATATATATATATATATATATATATATATATATATATATATATATATATATGTGTGTGTGTGTGTGTGTGTGTGTGTGTGTGTGTTGTGTGTGTCTCATTATGAACAATATAGATATTAGTACGTTCTTCATTAGCCACTTCACACTTCTATACATACTTTCATTCCCAGAAGGCAAGTATTATAGTTCTGTAAAGTCAAGTCTGATTCCTTAGGTATAAATAAAAGAAATTATTCTAAAAATCAAATTTATTAAAATTCTCCTCTAATGATACAAAACATCTCACATGTGACGATCTACTTCATCAAGATTTAAACTTCACGACTGAATGCAAGCGCAGCAAATTTCATTTGAATCAATACTTTCAAACGATTTCAATCTCCTATGACTAAAGAAATAAGAGTCCATGCTACATTATGTTTTCTTACGTTAGATTGGTTTAATGCAACCATAGTAATTAATCTTAGTAGGAAAGAGATTCGATTATATCTCGATTCCAAGACATCTAGAGCAATGTAATAATAATTGTTATTAATCACAGAATAGATTGTCAAGCTTCTAATAATTACCATTTAACTGATATAAGATATTTCATAATCTCTCCATGTCAGTTAACCCAAAATGCGCTTTCCATGATCTAAATGCGATGTCAATCTCTTGAATATCTCCTAATCTCGTTTAGAATTTTGAATAAAACGTCTACTGCAAGGCGTTGCCATTACTCCTCCCTGTAGGCGTCGGGGTTGTGGATACCTCCGGGTCCTACGACGATATAATCATCGTTTTTCTTAGGAGGAAGGGACGCAGGGTCGCTCCCAATGGGGGGGAGGTCGGCACCGGGCCTACCGGCCGAGGTCCTGTACTTGGGGTGAATGGAGAATTCGGAGCTACCGATGAGGGGACGGTCTGCTCGCTTCTCGGCCATAGTGGCTACGCACAAAGCTGCAAAGGAAATCGTTTGGTTACCTTGCTGACCTGAATTGTTTATAGAAGACGGTTCTCCCCTTTTCAATGAGAGAGCATGTTTGCCATTTAAGGTGCGTTTTCGTTGGTATAGGAAAATATAAGGTTTGCTTTTTCGTTTTCTTAGTTTTGAAACAATATGACTTTTCTTTCAAGAAGAAAAGAACATGATGGTTTTTATTGCAGTTTTAAACGCTACATAAACAATAAAAATTTCCATTTTAGAGGCGATAAATATGTGTGATTCTTTAGGTTTAAAATGAAACATAAAGTTGATCTGAAATTGTGTCTTCTTATGTCATGACCTGTGCTTTTTTTGCACTGTAACTTTCTACTCTGAAAGAAAAAGTATTTTGTTTATATAGGTTTAAAATGAAGCATGGATTTTATCTTAAATGTTGTCTTTTTATTTATCGTAACAGATTTCCTTTGCTTAGGGGA
>NC_061090.1:69138000-69153000 GCF_015104395.2 Macrobrachium nipponense | reverse complement strand
TCCAGCTGTGTAACATCGACGGTACATTTTGAAAATAATGAAGAAACTTATAGACTGGCGAGATTGTTGATTAATGATATCAACATAATAACCAGAACAATAATATATTTATGAATGCAAAGAAAATTCCTTTGAATGTTAATCTTACTCTCCGGATTTTAGAATCTGCATTTTCGTCCATTGTCCTGGCCGAGCGTAAATATCATATCATTAATGAGAACGTTAATATGTTAACGAATGCATAATAGAACACCAAGCAGTTCAGACTTGAAACTATAATACGATTTAAATTAAATATTTATTTTTTCCAGGGAACAATATTATATTATATTCAATAAGAATGAATGAAGAGTGGACACATTCCATTTCGCAAACTGAAACAGTAACATTTCTTGAAGAGAGACTGAAATTTTCACTTCGGGTTAACTACTACAAAAAGAGCATGAATGCTTCTAGTAGACAGCTGTGATATGAATGTAATTTCTTCGCTTCTTACTGAAACAAATACGATTTAATCTTTTGTTTATATAATATTTTATTCTTCAACGAGACATTTACTTTTTTTTTCTCATTTACTTTGATTGACTAATTGATTTTTGTAAACTTTATACTGAAACCGTGCACGTTGATACACAAACTATTCCGTTGCTAAAAATTAATTTGAGATCGAAAAATGGAAAATATCTTGATGAATATTCTTAATGAGGTATTCTTTCAGCTGGATTATACTTTTAAGTACTGACCCTCCCTGCAGACATTAAATTGTGCAAGAAAACTGATATACTTAAAATCTTACAACAGGTTAAACCATAGAAAAACAGATCAATTTGCGCTGAGAATCTTAAGGCACCTCTTGATTATATCAGACTATTCTCTCCAAAAGCCTGGAAAAAGGATATTGTCCTACTCATCTCGGCTATCTAGCGTTATTGGAGGGAATGAAGAAATTTGATCATACTGATGTCAATTTGATTTCATATTTATCCATACTATATGAAGATACATAATTCGGGAAGTTACCCCCTTTTTTTGTGGGGTTGGGGGTGGGAAAGGAGAGCAACCTCGCCAACCTACTCCTTATAATTTTCTATGTTTTGACAAGAGAGCGAAGGAACCGACAGATTTGTTATAAAGAAAAAAATAAAAGCCAAAATTCTCCAAGACGGACGTTTAGTTACCGTAAATTAGACGTCACCATTTCAAGTTTAACCTATAAGTTTAGTATCTCCTTGACGACGGGTCAAATGGCGAAAAAGAATATGACCAAGAAATTGGAAGTCAGGAAGATTCTGACGCTATTCTCACGGCCGTACTACAATTTTGTATCACAATGCCCAGCTATTTTCTTCGGACAGGAACAGCGTTGTGGCTGAATTCTATCCTTCTTCCTTAAAAATGGAATAATTTGGAAAGCAAATTATAAAAGAAAAGAGAAGTGTATGGAAGTGATAGTAAATGAAACGATGGCAAAAAAAAAAAAAAAAAAAAATTCCAATCTTCTGTTCCCTTCATAACAACTGAGCAACAAAAGCACTCACTTGAAAACCAGACATTCCGGGTAGTTTACAGAGACTGGGGCAATTTTCCATTTTGACGAACAAGCAATAATATAATCCAATTCACGATTCGGATGGTTAAGCAGTAAACAGTACAATTTACAATTGCAGTAAGATACAGCATCTCGAAAGAAGACTGGGAGAAAGCGGAGGTCAACTTGGCAATCTGGAGAGCAAATAAAGTGACCCGAGATTGTCCGCGTAGCTTCAGATGTCATCTATGCGATATTCGTGACCTTTAACTATTACTCTGCTAAATTGCCAGACATATTCACAAAACGTTTCAATTTCCTTGCGTATCTGCATAGTGAACACAAAGGATGGAATTAGCAGCCAAGTGGTCTTTGAATATAGAATATTACAAAGAAATATTTTGAAAGGGGAAAGTAAGCGGAACACAGATTGAGATAAAGTCGAATGGATAAACATTTTTGAAAACGTCGAGGCAATTTGACATTTAGGAAACTTCAAGAGGGGAATTCCCTCAGAGCTTTCTATGCCATGACGTCAGAATGAGACATCAGTTCTTTCTTTCAGCTCTTTAGCTAATCAGTGATTTCAAAAGATTTTTAAAATTCAAGCTAAAAAAAGGAAGTTCGAAACGAAATAATACTAAGTTAAAGAAAAGATGAACATTGTTAAATAAAAAAAAATGAAAAAATAAAAAAAAAACGTAAATTCATTGCACACTCTTGCCTGCTCCGTTAATGTTGAATTTCTGCGCTGTTGACGTTAAAATGAAGAATTAATTTGAAAGCTGATATAAAAGAAACATCGAACAGCGAGATAAATAGTAAATAGCTAACACCTGCATGGCTGCCCATGGGTTGATACCCGCGCGAGTGGGCCTCGGTAATCTTTTAACTCTTCCGGGATGAACTGTTGTTGAACATTTTGATAGCACGGGTGTTCAAAAACTTTGTTTAAAACGTGCAACAATGAATTATTTGCCTGCGCGATAACTAAACCATTTCATTTTTTTTAGAAGTGTAGAAAATAAATAAAAAATGGAGCACCACCATAACAAGAAAATTTCATGCTAACAATTTTTGGGTGCATGATGCACCACCTTGACTCATCCTTTAAGTAAAGCTAGCTATTCTTTCTGACACCCAACTCAGGTTGAGATTTGTCTTTGGTAGCCTTGTTAATTCATACTGACTTTTACTCGTCGTAAAGAGGTTTCAGAAGCAGAGGCATCTATTCTCTCTCTGAAAAAAGTCACAGTAAGGAACACTTCATTGGCCCTTTACAAATAGCATTCCAGGATCTTTGGAGCTTTCAAAAATAACTATCGACGAAATGAATGTCAAACGAAAGTTTAGAATATGACTTATAAAGTCGTCTTGATGTTGAATTGTTGAAAAAAAAAAATACAATTTATCCGCCCAAAGAACAAACTCATAAAATTTACCTTTACTAAAATAGTTCTATTTTTCCAACAAGTACTTCTCTGTAAGGAAAGGCTGTTCCCCTTCAGATATCATCACTTAGGCGTGCAATGTAATTTATTGTTTTCAGTGAGCTTCCAGAGTAAATAACATTAAAACGGAATAAACCATAAGTATGTTTATGTGACCTTCCCTGGAGGCATTATATAATGAAATGGATCATAATTTAATAAAAAGAAATGTAACAGTGTGCTTTAAAAATTTCATGTAAATATGTTTCATGCTTACTTTGTTTATTTATTCATTTATCTATTTATTATTATTATTATTATTATTATTATTATTATTATTATTATTATTATTATTATTCATTATTATTATTATTATTATTATTATTATTATTATTATTATTATTATTATTATTATATTATTATTATTTTTATTTATTTATTTTTTTTGCTCTATCACAGTCCTCCAATTCGACTGGGTGGTATTTATAGTGTGGGGTTCCGGGTTGCATCCTGCCTCCTTAGGAGTCCATCACTTTTCTTACAATGTGCACCGTTTCTAGGATCACACTCTTCTGCATGAGTCCTGGAACTACTTCAGCGTCTAGTTTTTCTAAATTCCTTTTCAGGGATCTTGGGATCGTGCCTAGTGTTCATATGATTATGGGTACGATTTCCACTGGCATATCCCTCCTTCTTATTTCTGTTTTCAGATCTTGATACTTATCCATTTTTTCTCTCTCTTTCTCTTCAACTCTGGTGTCCCATGGTATTGCGACATCAATGAGTGATACTTTCTTCTTGACTTTGTCAATCAACATCACCTCTGGTCTATTTGCACGTATCACCCTATCCGTTCTGATACTATAGTCCCAGAGGATCTTTGCCTGATCGTTTTCTATCACTCCCTCAGGTTGGTGCTCGTACCACTTATTACTGCAAGGTAGCTGATGTTTCTTGCACAGGCCCCAGTGGAGGGCTTTTGCCACTGAATCATGCCTCTTTTTGTACTGGTTCTGTGCAAGTGCCGGGCATTCGCTTGCTATGTGGTTTATGGTTTAATTTTTCGTATTGCACTTCCTACATATGGGAGAGATGTTATTTCTGTCTATCGTTCTTTGAACATATCTGGTTCTTAGGGCCTGATCTTGTGCCGCTGTTATCATTCCTTCAGTTTCCTTCTTTAGCTCTCCCCTCTGTAGCCATTGCCATGTGTCATCGCTGGCTAGTTCTTTAGTCTGTCTCATGTATTGTCCGTGCATTGGTTTGCTGTGCCAGTCCTCTGTTCTGTCTGTCATTCTCCTGTCACTGTATATGTGTGGGTCTTCGTCTACTTTTATTAGTCCTTCTTCCCATGCACTCTTTAGCCACTCGTCTTCACTGTCACTGGTTTTCAGATATTGCCCCAGTGCTCTGTTCTCGATGTTGACGCAGTCCTCTATACTTAGTATAGTAGTCCTCTCCCTCCTTCCTTTCGTGTTATGTATAGTCTGTCCGTATTTGCTCTTGGGTGTAGTGCTTTGTGTATTGTCATATGTTTCCTGATTTTCTGATCTATGCTACGCAGTTCTGCCTTCGTCCATTCCACTATTCCTGCACTGTATCTGTTTACTGGCACTGCCCATGTGTTTATGGCTTTTATCATATTTCCGGCGTTGAGTTTTGACTTGAGTATCGCCTTGAGTCTCTGCATATATTCTTTCCTGATCGTGTCCTTCATCTCTTGGTGTTTTATATCCCCTCCTTCCATTATTCCCAGGTATTTGCATCCTGTCTCATCTACGTGTTTGATGTTGCTCCCATCTGGTAGCTTTATCCCTTCAGTTCTCGTTACTTTGCCTTTTTGTATGTTGACTAAGGCGCATTTTTCTATTCCAAACTCCATCCTGATGTCCCCAGATACAATCCTTACAGTCTGGATGAGGGTATATATTTCATTTTCTTGAGTTGGTACCCGGCATCCATCTTCTGTAGTACTTTTGTCATGGGAATCATGGCTACTACGAAGAGTAGTGGGGACAGTGAGTCGCCATGCAAGATCCCTCTCCTGATATTAACCTCTGCTAGTCTTATTCCAGAGCTTGTAAGTATTGTATTCCAGTTGCGCATTGTATTTTTGAGGAAGCTGATGGTGTTTTCCTCTGCCCCATATATTTTCAGGCATTCTACCAGCCATGTGTGTGGTATCATGTCGAAGGCTTTCTTATAGTCTATCCATGCCATGCTTAGGATGGGTTTCCTTCTCCTACTGTTCTACTAGGTGTCCGAAAAGCTCGGTTCCACAAAAGGCAATCTCGACCACCATGCATTTCTTTCTCTTTTTGTTCGGTCACCTCGTACAATGGTAGCAAGTTAAGTTGTACTGAATTTGATGAAAGATTATGGTTATGTTTACATTAATCTGATTATGGTTAGGCGAATCATTAAATGCACAGTCGTATTTTATTTCTGTAGACAAACATATTTTTTGTCAAGCGGGAGAGTTTTTACAGAAAAATAGCAGGTTTCGGTATTGCAATATTTTTACCAAAAAATATCGCATAAAATAACAGTAACATTACAACAAAATCGGGACTGGACTTATTTGCCTGCTCGTGCATGTAAATAGATATCAGTGTAAATAAACTTGCATATGTAAATTGGAATACATAACACGCAATATGCTAGTCTGAAATAAAACTAATTTTTTCCACTTTTTCATTGGCTCATTTTCCTAGTTCTACTTATCACTATTTACACTCGTCGGCATGAGAAGACGAAGTGTTCTTGAATATTACCTTAACAAAAATTAAATGTTCATAATTCGCTCTGATATATCATGTGACCGTGTAATGTCTCTACGATTGAAAACAGTCTTAACCCTGTTTTTTTTTTTTTTTTTTTTTTTTTTTAGCGGGAGTGAATGTGGGGGAGGGTGCCGGTTGTCGGAGGAAGGGATGGGGAATACAAGGGACAGGTGATACAATTAAACAAACACTTGCCGAAATGCGTCACACGCGAAGGTCCTTCTCAGAGACCTTCGGACTTCATTCGACCGTGAGATTTTCTCGGAATTTATTACTGCTGATGGAACAGTTTCGGTCTCCTAATCATAATTTTATTCGTAAATAACCCTCCAGTGAAAGGGACTTCATTTTAAGACGACTATCTGGAATATTGTCAGTGATTCCATCTAGTGAAGCTGTGTTCTCAACAAGTTCCGATTCTAGATATTAGATACGAGAAAATAAGGCTAGTTGGCACCGGCGAGAAACTCAAAGACCGGAAAATAAGCCTAGTTGGCATCACCTTAGGGCGTCCTATTGTCGGAAGGCTTGCAAACAGTGATTTGGTGGTTTTCGAACCGGATCTGGTGATCTGTATAAACCTGCCGGTGAGATGGATGTCCTCAGTTCCTCAGGATCGTAGAATCCCGCCGCATTAGAAGGCCTAAGCAAAAGAGAACAGAGAATTCGAGCAAGAAAGATGGCGTCTAAAGTCCAGGTTCTTCTTCTTGTCGCTCTTGGTGAGTGGGAAGTTCTCTGATATTTCAGAGTGCTAGTATTGTGTTGTTTCCTTATCTTGCAGTTTGCCTAGCTAATTTCATATCTTGAAGCTTTTCAAAAATCTGTACTTCGCAAACCTCAAAAGCCTCCTTTGTCAAAAGTTGCACTTATATATACATTTATTCATGAACGACGTTAATGGATATGTGCAGTAAAGTAAAGTAAATTCATAGCTGTGTCATAAACTCGGGTCATAGCATGCAAGCACGACATATGAGTAGCCCTAAATCTAAATGAAACTAGTCTGGTGTTTTTTCAGCCTTTCTAGGACACTGGAAGAATTTCGTTTAATATTCAAAATAATTCAAATGTAAACTGAACTGCATACGTTTCATTTTCAGAATAATAAAAAAGAAGCTTCACAACTAAGTTATCAGCCAGTCTAACTCTGAGTGAAATAATCGTCTGGGACAAAATGAAAGGAAACATTTTATTTCGCTGCGGAATATATCTGTCTGAGCTTTAGAAGACTTGTTATTCCTCATTTCCACTTTACTTCAGTTGACATTTAAATGTGACAACATAATACAGAAAAACTCTTCCACCTCTTTGTGTTTTGGTTAACTTTTCCCCGCTAATTGAAGCACTCAAGAGAATGAACAGGAATTAATTCATTTTCAGCCATCATAATGAAGGCGTTTAATTTGTTTTTTTCAGGAGTATATAATGTAACGATGAGAGCCATCTTGATGAATTTGTTTTTGTATCGTTGCGTTATTTTCGAGATGAATATCTTAATCTGTCTGTTGCGAGAGGTTTCGATGTTTGTTCTCGTTTTTTCTCATCATTATATTGAGTCAATTGTAGCGTTATTATACAAACAGATGATACTCTTACGCAGGACACGACTACATACACACAAAAGCAAACAAAGCGTACTCACAATATATATATATATATATATATATATATATATATATATATATATATGTATATATATATATATATATATATATATATATATATATATATATATATATATATATATATATTATGTGTGTGTGTGTGTGTGTGTGTAAAACAGAAATAACGCCATGAGATCTATGTACATAGCGAAAAATACAAATAACGAGAAGTCTTATGTGCGGAATTACAGTTCTTCACACATTGTAAAGTACTTGAGAAGCTCAGCTGCTACAGAGAATAAGACAAGGTACCTGGTTTATCCATTGCTTAATTTACTAAGCTATTTATCGGTGCAGTTATTCTTTCATCATTTGCCTATTGACCATTTCTCTCGAATCTTTCACAGCCGCTTGCGCTCTATCGGAGGCTCAGCGATATGGCGGTTACGGGCGACCTAACATCCCACCCATTGGCAGCGACCCTCTGTCCTTACCGCCGCAGTACCGAGGAGGATACACACCCGTAGGTCCCGGAGGTATCCACCGTCGCTACGGGAGATCCGCTGAACCTGTGCCCCAGTGGTATGGCCCCGGGGGTATCCATCGTCCTTACGTCATTGTGGGTCCTGGAGGCACGAGGCGTTTCTAATAGAAGGGACATCTGATTTTGGACTCATGTTAATTTTTTTTTTTCTTTTTTAGATTTTTGTTTGGTTTCTGGTTGTTTTAGTTTTTTTCAATACAGACTTTCTTGATTTTTGTCGATCTTTTTTTTTACTACTGGTATTAATTTCCACTCCGCAAAATAGAATTGCCTTGCACTCATTTGAAGTGCCAGTAGAATAAAAAAAATAAAACAATCTGTTATTTGTTATAACTGAACTTTGCAAAAGGACTGAGAATCTGTTTTACCTTTACTGAACATAGTAGAGATATTCTTCATGTGAAGCAAAAGAAATAAGAGAAATATATTACCATTCTTTCCATCCTGCTGTGTTTTAATGCACGATGATAAATACACCCAAGTTTAAATAATCTTTTAATTCAGTATTCCTTGACTTGCCTTCTCCTCTCTCTCTCTCTCTCTCTCTCTCTCTCTCTCTCTCTCTCTCTCTCTCTCTGTATTATCTTATATTTAATATATATATATATATATATATATATATATAGATATATAGATATATATATATATATACTATATATAGATAAATATATTTATATATAATATATATATATATAATATGATATTGAGATTGATCTATATAGATCTATAAATCGTATATTAGATAGATATATAGAGATAATATATAATAGAGATTAATATAATTATATATCTAGATATATTATAGATATTATTACTATTATATATATTATAGATTATTTAATATATATATATATATAATATTTTAAGATCTATATATTATATAAATTATTAAAGATATATAGATATAAGATATATAATATATATATATATATATATATATATATATATATATCTATATCTACTTATATTATATATATTATATATTATAATATATATAGATATATATAATATATATATATATATATAGGAGAAGACAAGTCAAAGAATATATATATATATATATATATATATATATATATATATATATATATATATATATATCGAAGCTAAGAAATTATATTTTAATTATATAAATTTCATACTGGCATCTATTGCTGGCGAACCTGGAAGACGGACAGTGAACTCATAATATATACTTTTCCTGTCTGGAACACAGATGGCTTACGGGCAAATTGACGCTTCATTTACCTATCATAACATCTTTAGAAAAAAAAGAAAAGGTAGAGATAGACAATGTAACTGATATAGGTTAATACCAAATTAAATGCAAAATTGGTTACATATTAAGACATTTTCTTATAAGCATCTCGATTCCCAAGGTAGAACAAAAAAATATATGAACAGTTTTTTATCAATAGAAACGTACTGAAAACCTGATTTATAGCCTCTCTTTGTTTTGGTATGTTCATGGCAGGAATATGAGACAAAGAAATAAAACTAATGCAATTTACTGGAGGCTTTGTTATACAGATAATACATATTTGATTCCATCAACAATTTGGTAAAGGAAAAAAGTTTTTGCTCCATAATGTGAATCATAATAGGTTACTAAAACAATATGTCTAAAGAAGGTTTTACTAATGCAAGAAACAGTCATATAAAATATCTTTATTCAAAAGATTTATTTGAAATTAAATAAAAATGATAATGATAAATAACTTACTTTATAGTTAAAAATATATTTTGAATTGAGGTTAGAAGTATCACTTGATACAAAGGCAAAATAACTTACACCAAATAGAAGTTTTGTTTCTCAAAGCGAAACATAACACTTTATTTCAACATAATCAAAACTTGCATTTCTTGGTCAAATGCCGCTTTACGATACCTTTCATGAGGGAAAAGGTTCTTGTACGATATACAAAAAGTCTCAGTCCTGGTGTTGAAACATTCATTTATTCATGCTTGATCTTTTTGAGTTGGGTCCGAACAACGTTTTACAAAATGTGTATTCTTGATTCTAAGAAGACTGTGATGGGGTCACCTCAGGTGTGTTAATTTTGCTGAACTCCTCCAGGCCCTACGATAGTGTACTCCAGCCCTTCGTTGTTTCCAGCTGGCTGGTACTGCCTAATTCCTCCAGGACCAACAATGGTGTACTCTCGCTCCTCAGCCTCAGGAGACCAGGAGCTGGGATCACTTCCAATAGGAGGAACCGGGTTCCTGTGAATGCCTCCAGGACCAAGAATGGTGTGCTGCCTTTCTATGTTGTAGGGAGACCAAGTACGGGGATCGCTTCCAATAAGAGGAACTTGGTTTTGCTGAGGAGATCGTATGGCACGGCTACCTCCAACAGTCTGGTACTGATGAATTCCCCCAGGGCCTACGATAGTGTATTCTCGCTCTTCAGCCTGTGGAGACCATGAGCTAGGGTCACTTCCAATGGGAGGAATAGGGTTGCTGTGAGTGCCTCCAGGGCCAAGAATTGTATGCTGCCTCTCACCATTGTGAGAAGACCAAATTCGAGGGTTACTTCCAATAAGAGGACCTGGGTTCTCACGAGCTCCTCCAAGACCGCTGCGGCTACTTCCAACAGGCTGGTATTGCCGTGTCCCTCCTGGGCCAACAATAGTGTAATCTCTCTCGCTATTCTGAGGGGGGCGTGAGAGAGGATCACTTCCAATGGGGGGTACCGGCGGCCTGTGAATTCCCTCCAGGACCCACGATCGTGTAATTTCGTTCTGGCTCTTCACTCTGAGGAGACCATGAGATAGGGTCGCTTCCGATGGGAGGGACAGGATGTTTGTGTATTCCCCCGGGACCTACGATCGTATAGTTTCGTTCTGGGTTATTCTGAGGAGACCAGGAACTAGGGTCGCTTCCGATGGGAGGGACAGGATGTTTGTGTATTCCCCCGGGACCTACGATCGTATAGTTTCGTTCTGGGTTATTCTGAGGAGACCAGGAACTAGGGTCACTTCCGATGGGAGGGACAGGATTTTCGTGAATTCCCCCGGGACCTACGACTGTGAAGTTGCGTTCAACCTCTTCGGGGGATCTTTGACGGCGACTACTGCCAATAGGCTGGTACTGACCTCCTGGCCCTACTATAGTGAAATCCCTCTCTTCATTCTGAGGGGGCCGGGAAAAAGGATCACTTCCAATAGGTGGTACACCACTTGGTGGATTTTGGTGTGTTCCTCCTGGGCCCACGATGATGAATTCACTCTCTACCTCCTTCGTGGGATATTGGCCGTCGTTTCCAATGATTTCCCGGTCGGCAGACACCGACAAACAGATTCCTGCAAAGAAACTGTATTAATTCATATTTCAAAGAGAGAGAGAGAGAGAGAGAGAGAGAGAGAGAGAGAGAGAGAGAGAGAGAGAGAGAGAGAGGGTGGGGGGACGTTTACCATAATCCTTTTATATGTCTTGGTCCTTTATTCTTAACGATACAGTTACATCTTTGTAATTTTAAGATATCGGGACATCAAGATATATATTAAGACCATGTAGGATTATTCTTTCTATCTAATTTTCTATATATCTATCTATATGCATACATACACATTATATATATATGATATATATATATATATATATATATATATATATATATATATATGATATGTATGTAGTATGTATGTATGTTATGTATGTACGTACGTAGATTTTAAGAAAGGCGGAAGCATACAACTTCCTGGAAGAGGCATAAACTCTATATGTTCTTATAAGCCTTTCTTTAATAGAAAGCTTCATGAATTTTTGCAAATTGAATTTGGATCCTATTATGGTAGAAAAAGGTGAAACGGATATTACATACATGCATACGTATATCCATTCCGACATATGTATATATATAATATATATATATATATATATATATATATATATATATATATATATATGTATATTTTTTTCTCATTGTTTATCTAAAAAGTGTAACACTTGAAATGCTACCGAAAGATACACGCTTTTAAAACTCACCTAACGCTGCTGCTAAAAGCAGCGCTATCTTGACCATTCTGCGAATCAGCTTCTCCTTCCTCTTCTTGAGTGATGCTGAATCCAGACCACTACTACGACTGCCGCTGGCTAAGAGAAACGTTGTTTTTATATAGCGAGAGGCTTCTCTCTCTACGACTCTTAACGGAAGTTTGCGAATTCGTGTACTCCCACTAGAGCAAATACTGAAGGTTCCAGGTAGGCAATATTTGGTTTTATTGTTCCTTTGTTTCTGTCGGACGGATATTCATCCAGTTTCTGGGTTATTAGATAACAGTGTCTTTAACCGTATTTTTGATAATATATTTCTTTATGGTCTTTTACGTCATTGATAATAACAGTAATGTGGAGTAGCAAGCTATTTGAAAATACGCACCCTAACATCCTGAAGGTATTCTCTCTCTCTCTCTCTCTCTCTCTCTCTCTCTCTCTCCCTCTCTCTCTCTCTCTCTCTCCACCCCCTTGTGAGAGGGTAGTTGCAGTATTACATAACTATTTCTGAACATATATGTTCTATTATGCAATATATGATTTACCGTAAGGATGCAATGGCGCCAAAGGGCTAAAAGATATCTAGAATTCAAAGAGAAGAGATTACCATTAGCGATCGACAGAGACAGATAAAAAAACAATTAAGAAGTGGATGGATGATCAACACACCATTTTGCAGCCCTCTAGCCTCAGTAATTTTTAGTATCTGGGGGCGGACAGAAAACTAAACATTTATCCCCAAGAACAAGGAAAAATATCGATGGTAAATCGTACATGACACTTGGTACGATTAATCACTTTTATTTTATTTATCTTGCTAACGAAACCTATCGTCCCTTGAAGGCCAACTTCCAGGAACCTGAGAATCTCTTAGCATTTCTCGGAATTTCTCTGGACGATCTGTCGTGAGATTTGCGTCAGAGTTTCTCAGAGTGAATCGTCACTAATATCTATCTTCAAAGCTCAAGAAATCTCCCCAGTTAATTTTTTCATTGTTATTTTGTTATCTTTAATTCCAGCTATTATTTCTGTGATTTGGAATACCTAAACATTTAGCAACCAACCACCTAAGAGAAAAAAATGAATTAATAAATGAGGTCGATAGACAGAGCGGAAAATAAACACGCTGAAAAGGCTGTTAAATATGGAGATGGGGCCAAAGGATAAGTAATGCTTCTAAGCTTTTTGCCACATATAAGGAAGTGAAATTTATCATATAACAAATAATTTTTAATCCGTCTGAGGAAAAGTACAACAATATTCGATTATGATACGAACTTTTTAAAGGACATTCATATTTGTTTTTTCCATTACTTATCTGTGAATTTTTTTTTATTGTTCTAATTAATATTGCACGAGTTTCTAAGAATTATTGCAAAACTTAAGCCTAACGGTTTGCTATACACCGCCTTCGGCTATACACAAATATATATATATATATACTCACAAACAGTCATTGTTTGGATAAAAAGACACACACACTCGTACACACACATATATTTATTTATTTATTTATTTATTTACCTCCTACGCACACCCATTTTCTTCAAACTGACAATAATTCCCCGACAAATCGATATGATAAAAAAAAATAAAAAAAATAAAAACTACATCCCTTATACAATGAGTTAATGACGTCCATTCCATCCAACGTCAAACGAAGAAGGACAAAATAAACCCAGAAAAGGTAGAATCACTGGAAACGCGCCGTGGTAATGCATTGACTCGTTCTGCAAAAGGCATCGGTGTAGACACAACCAAAGCGCCGAGTCACTTGCGCCAACAATGACCTAACCTTCGGGAGATGCCAGCCCTTGACTGGGCGTCCACGCGAGAGAGAGAGAGAGAGAGAGAGAGAGAGAGATTCTGTCAGGCAATGCACCGAAGTGAGACAATGACGATTTATCTACAGGAAGAAAAATTAGATTTTTTTTTTTTCGTGTGGTCAACGGCGAGCTTAATCGCCCTTTGCACAACCTCTACGATTTGGATTACGTGCTGATAGAGAGGTAGATTGGTTGATAGGGATAAATGGATGCAAAGGGAGATAGGTGAGTTATAGTACCGGATTAAGTTTTTGAAGGAAAGATCGAGGGCACATTTATACATTTCAGTTTAATGTATAAAGCGGTTATAACGCAGCAAGAAGACGATTGTGTACACACACACAAGCACATTTATATATATATATTTAGCCAAGGCCACTTTGAATACTTCGTTTTCAATTTTTTCAGTTTTTATGTTTACTTTGTTAGATGTTCTCTGTGGTTTTAGCATTGTACCTCGAAAATGTGCTGAAATAACACGAAAGCGCTCGGTACTCCTTCTTTTATTTTTCCTGTGGCCTTGGCTAAATATATTGTCACACGCTATTTAGTGACATATAAGCTATATATATATATATATATATATATATATATATATATATATATATATATATATATATATCTCATAAGAGATTTTTTATTTTATTCTACTTCATTACAATACACAGGGAACATACATACATACATACATGCATATATGTATGTATTTGTATATCTCTATGCATATATACATACATACATATATATATATGATATGTATATATATATATATATATATATATTATATATATATATATATATATTGTGTATGTGTGTATGTATGCATGTTCTCATCCATCATAGAAAAAAAAATAAAGATAAGAGTGCTAAAAAAATGCCTGAAAACGCCACATCAATATTTCCATCCAAGTGAATTTCCTGTAAAGTTGATGACGTCGGTTCCGGAAGTGGAAGGTTTACACATCCAAAGGATGTTTGCATTCGGGACCACAATGGTTAGAGAAGGGGCGGCGGAGCCCTTTTACAAGAGCTAATTTGGTGGAGCGTTTGTTAAGTAGGAGGCTTTTACCACATGAGTTGTAATTATGCTTGTAAACCTATGATTTGAGCTGTCTCTCTGTCTGTCCATCTATACACTGCTTGATATTTATCTCTCTTTTTCATAAAAGGTATACTTATCATCGTCTCTGATAATCTCCATAAGAGAAATATTCATTCTCCTGTCTATCTATCTGTATCTATTGTGCACTGTTCGATATTTATCTCTCTTTTTCATAAAAGATATACTT
>NC_061090.1:69123000-69133000 GCF_015104395.2 Macrobrachium nipponense | reverse complement strand
ATATATTTTGCAAATGTAACTAATGTCATTCACTACACGATTGTCCCTTTTCCTGGGCTGTGTATTTTAAGAATATCTATAAAACGGAGGCGTGGTTTACTTAATAATTTTGGACGATATCTTTATTACTATATTATCAATCACTTGAAAACACACATACACACACATATATATGCATATGTGTAATATATACATACACACATACATAGACTACCTATAGTTTATGTACACGACTGCCACTATTTTCTGGGCTTTGCATTTTAAGACTAGCTGTAAAACGATATATCTTTACGAAGGAGATTTACTTCTATCAAAGAATTACATACATGCGAAGTTGATTTCATTTAATCTTCCTCTACGTCTTACTCGCTTAGAGATGAAATAAAGAAGAAATCCCTTCTTCTTTTGGCATCGCCCACGAGCTTAAACGACCCATGATAATCTCATCAATGGGATTCTAGAGGATAATGTCCCCGTCAGCCAATCAGATTTCCCCTTCATCCAGAAAAGGGAGCGAGTGTTGTCGAGTTCTTGGACGGAAAATTCGAGCACCTCAGAGGGTGATAAAACTTGAGGTAGGAAACAATGATAAATAACAGAAATAAAAAAGGGGAAAATGTGATAGTCTTATGTTTTCTTAGTTAATTTTCTGCTTCCTGCAAATAGATTTATCATGAAACGTACGTATAAATCTTAACGAGAAATTTATAGGAACTGTTTTCGGACGCCAAGCAATTCGTATTGCTTGGTAAATGGTACGGAGAGAGAGAGAGAGAGAGAGAGAGAGAGAGAGAGAGAGAGAGAGAGAGAGAGAGAGAGAGAGAGAGAGAGCAGAACTTTTTGAAGGATTCAAATGACTTTCCTTTATCTTACTTTTTTAAGATCGTGGAAGATGTAAAGGACGTTTAGTAATGTTTCCCCTGAAGAGAAAATAAATCTATCTATCTATCTATCTATCTATCTATCTATCTATCTATATGCCCTGTTTCTCACCCTTTCTGTTTTATATGTATTACTCTATCTATTTATCTATCTATCTATATATCTGCCCTGTTTCTCACCCTTTCTGTTTTATATGTACTACACTATCTATCTATCTATCTATCTATATCTATCATATGTGGTATAATCCTCTCGCAGTCATCTCTGCATTAAAATAGAATCTTAAAAAGCATATGAGAATGCAATAGGACCCTATTTCCCTCGCTTCGAATAAATTCCGGTCACCTCATCGGCCTTCGGGGAATAAAATCCGGCATGGACGATATAATAAAATACTGTAAAATACTGCACGACAATTGAATTGCCAAGTCCTTCGGGGTTTATCAGTTTTATTTCTTCGATTTAAGAAACGGAGATTGAAATGAGATACGTCCATTATCATTCGCTCTACTTTTACAGGGGGCTACTCTCTTCCGATCCATAGGCGCTGAGCCGAAATAATGGAAAGTTAATGGCTGGTAAAATGGATAAAATGTAATGCAAGAGAGTCTTAACACATGGATAGAAAATAGTTCTGGGGAAAGGAAATTGTAGGAAAGAAAGTTTTTATTTATTTATTTATTTTTTTTTTTTTTACAGAATCAAAGGTGACTTTTAATTGAATTTTGAATATTGAAGGCCTATAAATTTCACCGAGGTTTTCTTTTTATGAATGTTTATAGGTTTGATTAATATACATTTCGCAATATAAGTGAATTTTTTTATATTCTGTATCATTATTTCATAATATTAAAGATTTCAATACATAACGTAATCGTAGTTGCACACCCCTTCAAAATGTTAGTAATCAAATGTAAATTATCAGAGGAACAGAAGAGGAACAAGAAACAATTTAATGCAACAATATATATGAGAACAGTAGAATATATATATTACTAGTAATAAATTCATTTTAAATCCGTTTGGTTTTGGAAAGCATAACAAGGAAGTCATAAAAATATTCTTAGATAAAAAAAATTATTTTCCGGAGAAGGAAAAGTGATCCCATATTATAGGAAAATAAGAAAAAGAGGCAAATATAGATGATAAAGACAGAACTTCTTATAAAAAAGATATCCGGAATGTAACGACCACAGAGATTCTTTTATTGGCAAAAGGGACCTCTACAGAATCAGTCGATGTGGAACATCCATTATTACAGCAAATATGTCCGGCCCCTGTTTCAGGGTTTCTTGTTTGAAGAGTCTCTCTCTCTCTCTCTCTCTCTCTCTCTCTCTCTCTCTCTCTCTCTCTCCTCTCTCTCTCTCTCTCTCTCTCAACCATTACATCATTCAGTTCTATTTCTTTTTTGTATATGTTTGTGGTTCTGTGACCTCTGCAAAGAAGGAAAGTGAGAAATGAAATCGACGTTTAAGTTTCTGAACTTAACCCTCCATTCGCCTTTTACGTGAAATGACGCAGATTTACTAATCTCAGCAACGCTAAAAGCTTTCCGAATTCATTAATCAGTCCATTACTTTACCTTGAATTCTAAATGCTGTTTTAAAGTGCACAAACAATTATTACGCACAATATTTGTCAGTTCACTGGAGAGCCATTATTCAATTTGGCATTACATTTCGACATTTGGTAGAATGAAGCACCCGAATCTCGATTTTGGAAGATTTATGCACAAACGTCAAAAGCATTTCCATTGCTATTTATCTAAGGGAGGCGCAGCCTTGCTAGCAGCCTCCGTTGACTTCGATAAAATCTGAAAGTCATCGAAAATGTCCTGTGCTCATAGCAACAGACTGGAGGGTTGGAGAGGAGAGTAAGAGGAGAGAAAATAAGTAAACTCATGTATTGCACTGTAGGTATTACTGAAGGTTCTTTGTACCGTTCCTTCGACCCGTATCTGAAAGCCTTTTCATTCTTTGTACTGTACCTCCGTTTATATTCTCTTTTCATCTTACTATCTTACTATCCTAAAAATTTATTTTTTCATGGTGCAACTGCAAGATTTTCCTCCTGTTACGCCTTTTAGACCTTTTAGTTTTCTGTAAAAGAAAACACCTGCGATTGCTTTGTCTGTCTGTCCCCACTTTTTCTGTCCGCCCTCACATCTTAGAAACTACTGAAGCTAAAGGGCTGTAAATTGGTATGTTTATCATCTACCCTCCATTCATTGAACGTACCAAATTCCAGCCAACCAGCCTCAGTAGTTTTTATTTTATTTTAGTTTAAAGTTAGACATCATCGTGCGTCTGGCAACGATATAAAAAAGCCACCAATGGGCCGTGGTTAAAGTTCCATGGGCCGCGACTCATACAACATTAGACCAAGACCACCGAAAGAGAGACCTATTTTCGGTGGCCTTGATTATACGATGAACAGAAAACTCGATTGCGCCGAAGAAACTGCGTCGCATTTTTTACTTGTTTACTCTCAGTTTCCCTTTAAGTACTAAATGAAATCGTAGGCACAAGCGCCTGGCCATAGCTTTGGTTTGAATGTTATATTCCATTCTTACATTTCGGATGTCGTGATTTGAAAGTGCATATTATCCTGGTGCTTTACTATGATGGGAAATTAAGACAGACCTCCTACTGTAGGCTTATTTTTTTTATTTCTTAGTAAAACGGCGTCAGTTAGTTGTAGGGTAGTTAGTTCGCGATTCGTGTGATAGAAGCATATTCCGCGAAATTCCTTTAAATCATTAACCACGTCACGTTAATTTTCTGTAAAATTATTTTTTTTATAATTAGAATTAAAGATACTGAGCTCGTTGATATAGCCATTTCGTCAATTGTAAGCATATTTTTAATCCAATGGTATTTTTTGACAAGACAGAATTTTCTTCCATATAACCATATAAGATGCAGTTATTTTAGTTCAGTATCTTGGAAATATAAGGATCTTAAGTTGCAGTTTAATTAGAGCAGCTTGTGTGATGATTATATATATATATATATGTATATATATATATATATATATATATATATATATATATATATATGTGTGTGTGTGTGTGTGTGTGTGTGTGTGTGTGTGTGTATTGTAATGGACCGCACTCGGTCCTGCAGGATCTTAACTGCCAAAATAGAATGAGATTGGAATGACTGACGGCATTGGAAACTAGCAAATGAGGAGGGAGCTTAACAAAACGACTTAAGTTACCTTAAAACTAATTTATTATCCTAAATTTTTATACATACTTACAAGTGAGTCTAGGTTTTGGAAAATAGAAATGTAAAGCAAATGACCAATACTATAACTGAAAATCAAATTACATAGTTCCACATTAATTATATTAAATTATCAATGATAATTCTCAGTAAAAAATCCCCAAAATAAACAAGCGATTTATTTCCTCAAACAATCACTCACCCTCATTATATATACTAGCAAACTTACCCATCTACGATGGGTGATAAAATACGGGTGCAGAAGTGAAAAATTTATATGTACTATTTGTTCAGCAATACTAAAATAAGGGCGATTTTTATACATACCTACCACAGAACCACTTTGTCAACAATATTATCAGTTTGTCCACAACTTAATTTCAAGTTGGCACAGTCAGTTGCTCTGCTCATCGCCACATACAGTTGGCCATGCGTGAACATGGGTGACGGCAGAAACACACCAACACGATCCAAAGTCTGGCCCTGCGACTTGTTTGCAGTGAATGAGAAGGCCAGGTTGATGGGAAACTGCCTGCGCCGTAACTGGAACGGAAACTGGTTGTCTGAAGGCACCAGAGGAATCCGGGGGATGAACAGACGTTTGCCGGTGTGAGGGCCCATTGCTATCACTGCTTTGATGACGTGGGAGTTTAGCTCCATAACGGTGTACCTCGTTCCGTTGCAATGTCCATTGGCAGGATCGAAATTCCGAAGCAACATTACCGGGCAGTACTTCTTCAACGTTATTTTGTTCACTGGCAGTCCTGATGGATATAAGTTATTCAAAAAATCTTGCGGATATTGATGATAATTTTCAGCTTCTATTGTATCCGAGCTGAAATATTCGCGACTTTCTCCGGGGAAGTTGTACAGAAATTATGTATGAAAAATCGTAATGTAACTAAGTCTACAGGAATAACCAGCCTAGTTTCACGGCCAGAAACAGCTCCATTTCAGGGAATCCCTTCTCACCCCCACCCCCTAGAAAGGAGGGGGGTAGGTTGGATGAAACCCAATTACAAACCATCTTAGGGGTACCCACCATAACCCTGCCAAGTTTCATGCCCATCTGACCAGCCGTTTGGCCGTGATTGAATGACAGACCGACAGACATTACGGCCATTATATGATATGATATATATATATATATATATATATATATATATATATATATATATATATATATATATATATATATATATATATATATATATATATGTTATATATTTTATGTATGTATACACACACACATATATATGTGTGTATGTATGTATATGCATACATACACATACATACATACATGCATACATACATATATTCATGTTTTTGTGCGTAGATTGATAAATAGATTGATGGGTGGCTAAACAGATAAGCAGAGCAGTGTATACAAAGAAGTTAACTCACCTGCGCTGTTTCAAGTATGCCCCCTTTTTTTCTGAAGCTATTAGCTGTTTGAAAAGAATAAAACCACACAAGTTTCAAGAGCTAGAACCAGGGTAATAAAACTTTAAACCAACACCCAGTTATAGCAGTAAGCGTATCGTCTCCACCCCTCCGCTTTATCAAAGCAATCAGGAGGAATAACTGAGAGTCATATAAGCTGGTTCATACAAGGTCGCTAACTGCAACCTGACAGTTAGCCTCGAGCTGCTGCGCTCCATAACCTGGTTAATTTGAAAGTCCATACGAGCAGTATTCGTGCTCATTTGCATCCCGAAGTGAAGGAGTTAGAGACTTTCGACGCGTCTGCACCAGAAATGGGAAGAAGATGAAGAGTGTTTCCCTGAGCAACAACAGCCCTTTCGAAATGCTCGTTCCGTACTCTGAAGATCAGGGTGACTTTTGGTTGTTATTATTATTATTATTATTATTATTATTATTATTATTATTATTATTATTATAACGCGCGGAAAAACGAAATACTGATGCATGACATGAATAACCCATATTTTGGAGACATCCTTTTTGCATGAGATGCATTTTATGTAAAGCAAAACAAGGAGAAAAAGAAAGAATAAAAAAGAAAAAAAAATCCTTCGAACACATTGGCCCTAGAAAAGTTTCCAGCAAAATATGCGAGAATGCACTCTGCATTATATTCAGGAGGTACCTGTCACAGCTCGGGAGCATAAAAATTCTGCAAAATTTTATGCACAGGGAGAACCCAACAGTCCTCGTGCAACATCGGTCTTGATATAATACTGGCGACAGTAAAGCAGTGCATATATATATATATATATATATATATATATATATATAGATATATATATATATATATATAATATATTACTTACACATACATGTATACAAACACACACATCTATATATATATATATATATATATATATATAGTATATATATATATATATATATATATATATTTATTATATATATATATATATATATATATATGTATATATATATATATATATATATATATATATATATTATATATATATATATATATATGTATATATATATATATATATATATATATATATATATATATATATATATATATATTATATATATATATTATTTAAATATATATATATAGATGTGTGTGTGTGTGTTTGTGTGAATGTGTTTGTTAAAGATATAGACTAACATTGATAATAAAAAAAGCAACATAAACTGAGAATATGGAACTTTCACTTTTGTGAATTCTTACTGATTATTGTGTCATGGGAAAGACGCCGTAAAGGGAAAATTATTTCAAACTCATATTTTGCAAATACGCGGAGAATTCCATGATTTAGCTCAAATTACACACACTCAAATATCCTGTTCACATAATGTTTTTGTTAATACAAAGGCTGATGAGAAAAGAAACTCTGAGTGTGTCAACAGGACAGTTGAAAGAGTAGTACTGTGAAAAAGAATATTCCATTGTTTATCATAGCAATGGTGAGTAAATCAGATGCAAGAAAAGATAGGATATTGGCCGAAAGAAAGGACAAATAAAGCTTTACCAAATGGGAAAATTTAATATTAGGAAAGAAAGATAAAAACGATGTGATAACAAGTTTTGTTTCCCAGGAGAAATTATAAAAAAAATTTCTCTCATTTGCTCATCATAAGAATTACCAGAATGTTCATGAAAGTCTGGACGAAAAATGAGATAACTTTAGGAAAAATCTTGATAAAACCCAGAGTGGGGAATGAAGCAGTAAATGAGACCGATGAGAATCAGAAGAAGAAAGAGAGGAAAAAAACAACAACTAGATGACTGAAAAGTGAGCCACAGAAGAAAGGTCTGGAAATTTTATGATGAATAATAAGGAAATGGAAGATCAAAGTAAATGTTGAGATTAGAAGAGAGAGAGAGAGAGAGAGAGAGAGAGAGAGAGAGAGAGAGAGAGAGAGAGACACTGCAAAGTGGAAATTCTCGCTTGCTATAGTAGAGAGAGAGAGAGAGAGAGAGAGAGAGAGAGAGAGAGAGAGAGAGAGAGAGAGAGAGAGAGGGGGGGGGGGTAAAACCGCCAGTAAAATCTGATCTAGAATACTGAACGTTAAAGGGCAAAGAAACAAAGGTAATGAAAGAAAGAAGCTGAATATAAACAAAGGAAATTCTAATGGGTTTCGTAAGTAAAGTAAAATAATAATATATTAACAAAATCATGCAAAAGAGAATTAAAGAGGAATCCTAATTCCGAAATGAGATCATTGAAAATAAAATAGAAGATAATGTACAGTGGCTGTTTGAAACTATCAATAAGAGGAAGAGAAATAGTATGTAATCATTAAGGCATATGCAATAACCCATGCAGAGAGAGAGAGAGAGAGAGAGAGAGAGAGAGAGAGAGAGAGAGAGAGAGAGAGAGAGAGAGAGAGAGAGAGAGAGAGAGAGAGAGAAGGCTTGGATAGTGAAGTGGGGTTGGGTGGGAGAGGAGTTAAAAAAAGACCCAATCTTTTGTAACCAACAATTTCCTGTTTTTGGACCCACCTAGTAAAACATGTATTGTGTATTTGCTGAATTTTTCCCCGTTAAAAAACGTTACATGTGGTGCCCATATTTTTTTTACGGCCTCCGAACACCAGACTGTTTAAACAAGAGAGCGTCGGGTGGCACTGAAAAGGTGTCAGGAACCAACTTTTGTGGTTTCCAAACAATTGGAAAATATAGTTTGAGTCTAATTGAAATAAATGAATAGGTCATGGGTTAGGAATGCTAATTATTTTCGCGCTCTTCGTATGAAAGGAAAAATGGATATTGAATTTACACAGGGTAGCTTTTATTCTTTATTTTGATTTAGTCTGATATTAATAAAAAAAAAACGAATTCCTGTTTCCCTTCCCATTCTATACAGAACATTTATCCAAAATCAAAATTACTCGGATATCCATTTTAACATTCCACTGTATCATTATACCACAGATTTTAATTCAATAATCCTCTTAGTATAGTTTTGTATCAAACATTTCGTTTTGTATGTTCCCATCTTCCATTGCGTTTTATCAAATGGTACTTTCATTTTCAATACATTTTGATTTCTTGATTTTCTTTATTCTCATTTAGCTGAGAGAGAGAGAGAGAGAGAGAGAGAGAGAGAGAGAGAGAGAGAGAGAGAGAGAGAGAGAGAGAGAGAGAGATTCATGGAAAAAATATACAGAAATCTCGTAAAGCCTGAGTCCTGTAAGAGCATTTTCCCTCATCCATTCATCCAGATCGCATCAACAATGTCATGGAAAGATTTCCCCCTTATCGCTGATTGGGATCTATTGATACCCATTACTCTCCATTGCCTTGCTAACGAACCTTCATAGTTGGAGTGAGTGGCTTCACTGTGGTAAAGATGAGCCATTTCTGTATTTCATACTTAGGTAACAACTCTCTCTCTCTCTCCCCCCCCTCTTCTCTCTCTCTCGTTCATTGTCTCTCTCTCAGTCTCTCGTCTCTCTCTCTCTACTCTCTCTTCTCTCATTCTCTCTCAGTACGAGGACGGGAAGCTCTCTCTATCTCTCTCTCTTCTCTTCTCTCTCTCTCTCTCTCTCCTCTCTCAGTACAGAGGCTGGAAGCTTCTTCTCTAGTAGATTTTGGGTGGCTGCTCTTTAGAAGTGTTGAATGACTCCACTATACTGAGTTTTTTCGAGTGGCTGAGGGACTTTAATTTAAAAAAAAATATTTTATTTTATTTTATTTTAAAGTTCAGTGGTTTTCAGAAGGGTTGAGTGACTTTTTACGTAGGGTGAGTGACTTCACTGCAGAGGGATTTAGTCACTTTATTCGAGAGGTTGAGTGACTTTTTTTTTTTTAAGGTTTAGTGGTTTTCTTTTTCGAGAGGCTGAAGTTATTATTCCTTTTTTTAAAGAAAGTTGAATAGTTTTTAGAAAGGGTTGAGTGACTTTTTTTTTTTGAGAAAAGGTTTTTTTTGGGGGGGACTACTTTTTAAAGGTTGAATGACTTTTTAGATTTGAATGACCTGCAATAGGTTGAATCCTCTTAACAAGGATTTAGGTACTCCTCTTCAGAAGGGTTGAGTGAATATTAGCAGAATGACTCACTCCTCTGCAATTAGGTGGTTGATTTTTCTTTACTAATATTCACCGGCTCTTATTTACAGAGACTATTCACCTATGACTTCTATGTATTAGTGATGAATAGCTTCCTATCGTAAAGGTTGAGTAACTGCTCTTCAGGTGTGCGAGTGGCCACTGCAGAAGAAAGTTAAGGACATATAATCAATAAGACTTAATAAGTCTTCTTGAAATTTTGAAGACTTTTATGGCGGAAATCGGAGAGACTCGTCTTTAGGAAGGCTGCATGACTCTTCAGCAAGACCGAATAAAAGTCTTATAAAGATAAGGAAACTGAGTAAGATTAAGTGGCCTTGCAACACAGTTTATTCCTTATGAAGACTGATTCTAGTATGGGAACGTCGAGGAGAGCT
>NC_061090.1:69110500-69118000 GCF_015104395.2 Macrobrachium nipponense | reverse complement strand
TATATATATATATATATATATATATATATATATATATATGTATATATATATATACATATATATATATATATATATATATATATATATATATATATATATATATATATATATATATAACATAATTATGCATACTACCTGGTTTGACCTATATAAAAATTTTCTTGTTTCCTGGAATTCTTGTACGTACTTATTCCTGTGAAATTCATTCTAGTCTCCCACCTCTTCAAAGCGTACGTTCGCTTGAAACACAATTTGTAAATGCATTTAGGAAATTAATATCTCCAGGGGGTTATAGAAGTTTTAACTGCACGAGAGAGAGAGAGAGAGAGAGAGAGAGAGAGAGAGAGAGAGAGAGAGAGAGAGAGAGAGAGAGAGAGAAAGTTTTTTTTCGCTTGGTTTCAAATATTTTGTTTCGTTTATTGTATGAAGATCTTTACTTATTAGTAAATGAATGAAATCTAAGACGACATTTTATATTGTCATAAGACATTTCTGTCATTAATTCTTTCGTGTAAGTAACGTATTAAACAACGTGTCTGTCGTAAATTAATACGAAATTTTGATCCATTATGTGTTTTTCGACATGAGATAGTTTTCCTTTCATTAACTGACAAAATTACAGTGTATAAATTACACTTATCTCTCATTAAAGATCTAAGGAATGTTTTGGTATACTGAGGATAATTATACTTGAATAGTCGGTTTAATGAATTACTGCTACATAAGTAAACAAGTAATATTTGATTATGGAGATGAATTACCTCGAGCAATGACTGATATCCATATGAGTATTCACTTTCTTCTTTCATGTTGTCTTCTGTTTTTACAGAAGCCAATGATAGTCTTCGATAAAATGAAATTTATTTTTCAATATAATAACCTTCAAAAGTTACCAAATTTAAATATACTTCAACGATAATTGCATTCTGTCACTTACCGATTAAGAATTCTTTTGTGCTCAGACTTTCCCTAGATCATTTTGAATCTACGTAAGTGGCAATTGTACTCTGGAAGATTTCCAGGAATAAGAGTGACTCCATGTAGTTATTTCCAGGAGCAAGTCGATGTTAGTGGAATATCTAAGTGCATCGTTTGATGACGTAGAGCTCCTTAAACTGCAAAGTCATAATCGTCTTTTCCTACTCTTTCTCAATTGGACCGTCCTCCCTCTCCCTTTCCCTCTCTTCTCTTTCTTTTATCTTCTCATCATTATTCATCTGCCCCTTTCCCTTCCTTTTCATCGTTATCGACTTTTAATCTTTCGCCTTTATAAGCTTTATTATCTTTTGAAGAGATCTATTCAAATGGTCATCAAGAGCTGAAGCTTTGTCAAAGCCGATCACTAAAATTATATCCAAGATCATCTTATGATGATGAATGAGGTCAAAGACATCAGATGACTATAACGAGTTTGACTTCCAAGACAAAGTCCAGCTAGCCCTTGTTTGGGGTTAGTGCCGCCAGTGCACCTCACGCGGTGAATTGTAGGCATTACGTTACGTTCATTGTAGCGTCCTTTCGGGCCTTGTCTGTAACCCCCCTTTTTTTTTCTTTTTACTGTACCCTCGTTCGTATTCGCTCCCATCTATCTTATTTTCCGCCCTCTCCTAACAATTGTTCCACAATGCAAGTGCGAAGGTTTCCTCCTGTTCCGTCTTTAAAGCCTTTTTACCCTCAATTTTCTTCTCTTCGCTGAATGGCCTCTTAGGTCCCAGCGCTTGGCCTCTGGCCTTAATTTGGTATTCCAATCCATTCCCAGTCTAGATGGCGACGAAAGAGGAGGGTTTGTGTTTGAAGTCTTGAAGACTCAAGAAATATTTACGGTTTGTGCTAATACTGCTCCTACTACAACTGCGCATGCGGCTTCTGTTATCATTACTATTGCTAACATCATCCGTATAATTACTGCTACAACTGTTGTTAGTGTATCTCAAATTCAACTGCTCTTCGTATAATAATAACAACAATATTATCATTATTCTTTAAAGCAAACATTTTAATTATCAAATGAATTGAAAATCGGGATACTGATCCGTGAATGTAAAAACGTATTATTAACAAAAAAAATTTTTTAAATGCCATTATGAAGAGACATATTATGGGAAAACTGGTTAGCGTTCATGATCTGTGAAGCTTCGCAAATAACTAATATTAATTTAGCAGTATGGGAATATATGCACTAATCAAGGCCCAGAAAAAAGAAATGGATTAAGTGTAGGTCACAAACTGATCGAGAAAGATAGGCATAATAAATTTGAAAGAATTATATCCCAGCCTTGGAAAGATAATTCATGGACATTTGCTTCTTCAAAGTTTTGATTTAATGTATGAACATTTTTCGCTGATAGTTTTAATGAGTGGGAGTTTTATCCAGTCCACAACATACGAATGAAATCGTTAATTTTACGACTACTTTTCATAAACTCAACGTTGACTACGCCCTCGTAATATCTCCTGGAGTTCAGAAATACCGAGAATGATTAAAAAGGCACCATAATATTTCTCTAGCAATTTTAGAGATCACTTTTATCATCTCTCTGTCCCATGTTTCTTTGGCATTTGTACCCAAGTATTCATTGAGTTAGCTCTCTCTCTCTCTCTCTCTCTCTCTCTCTCTCTCTCTCTCTGTAGACACAAACTTTCATCACCTCTCAGTGCCATGCTTCATGCGTATTTGTACCTAAGTGTTCAATGGTTATCGATTCGTAATTTTTTCAGAGAGATTTAGTTACTTATGTATATATATCCAGTGTCATCACTATTAGACAACCAGGTGAAAGAGTACTTGCTTAACCTCGCACTTATCCCTCATGATGCTGCTTCCACACCTAATGCAGACTTCATCCTCACTCTCGTCAAGTAGAAATGTGAGTCATGCTAAATTCTTAATAATGGCAAAGTCAGGCTTCCATTAGCTAGAATAAGTGAGGCATGTTTCATGCAATAATGCTGCGATTAATTCCAGCTGCTCCAGATAATCTCCTCTCGGTGGGAAACTCAGGAATAGTCTTTTAGCAACAATTGTTTGCTGGTCTTAGGAAAAGTTACTCGTATTATTCTCGCGGTATGATATTTATTTGTGGGTTTGCCGGGGGTTGGGGGCGGGGGGTTAATTTCCGCTTAGCTGACGGGTGCATGTTTATGCCGCTGTTTGATAACAGCTACACAGTGACCTATTTAATAATTATAATGATAATAATAATAGAGAGAGAGAGAGAGAGAGAGAGAGAGAGAGAGAGAGAGAGAGAGAGAGAAGGGAAAAGTAATGTAAATAATATTATTTTGATTGCTATTAAATCGCTTATCCAATTAATTTAAAAGCTCTTTTTTTGATATAAGGTTGTATATATAAATATTTGTGTGTGTGTGCGTATGTGTGTGTAAGAGAGAGAGAGAGAGAGAGAGAGAGAGAGAGAGAGAGAGAGAGAGAGAGAGAGAGTCCATACTAAAAGCATGAAAGCATATAATCGAGCCAAAGAGACAGATATCATGCACGGCCGAAATCCTTTTCAATTTTTACTTCAATTCCAAAGAGCCAACAAAAAAACATCGTCATGAATTTTCAGTCGCATTGGAAAAAATAAAAGTTTATTCATGGCTCCATCCACCTCCAATCAGGTTGTCAACTAAACTAATTCTCTGGCATACAGCTGGGAAAAACAATTATCCGCTTGCATTCATTCGACAAATGTACATCAGATAGACACAAGTTCATAAGGGATATGTGTCCACTGCCTTGATTGGACGAAATAAAAGAGATGAAGTGTGAGATGTATGTATGTGCATGTATACGTATATATATATATATATATATATATATATATATATATATATATATATATATATATATATGTATACACCTATATATATATATATATATATATATATATATATATATATTATATATATATATATGTATATATGTGTATGTATGTATATATTATATATATATATATATATATTGTTGTGTGTGTGTGTACTATATATACGTATATATATATATATATATATATATATATATATATATATATATATATATATATATATATATATATATATATACATATATATATATATATATATATATATATATATATATATATATATATATATATATATATATACATACACGTGCGCAAACGCGCGCGCGCGCAAAATCACTATATATATAGTGTGTGTGTGTGGTTCATTGTGTAAACTGGAATTGTCCGTTTGCCCATAAATGAACAGCTTTACATAATAATTCAGAGATCCTATATATGCATACCAAGCACTTTTGATTATCCATGTGTCACGTTGACATAAAACAGCGAAATATTCTTTGGTTTTGGAGCATGAAAATATGGCCAATACCCAGAGAGAGTTTGAATGGGAAAATTGGAGAGTCAGATGGAATTTCATATCTTTTAAACTTGATATATGGAATTTCATTCTTTTGGGGAAACAAGGAATCCAGTTGTAGTGCCCCAAAAAATATGATGTGAAACTTAATTGTTTACATATACTATGTATAATATGTATATATACTGGTGTGTATATATATATATATATATATATATATATATATATATATATTATATATATATTATATATATATATATATATAAAAGGTGATTAAATAATTGAGAAAGGCAAGGGGCCAGCAACTCCATCTCAAAATACTTTTGAACGTCATTGTTAACGAATAAATTTTTTTTATTTGGAACGAATTTGAAATGAGAAAATAAGCAAATTTTTCTTATCCACGTTTGGGAAAGTAATGACGTCATAATTTTTAACAGTAATACTTCACAACCTTTCTTTCGTAATAATAATAATAATAATAATAATAATAATAATAATAATAATAATAATAATAATAATAATAATAATAATAATAAGAGTAAGGAAATATAGCCAGTAACTACAGGCCTATCACCTGCCTACCAATAATGTGGAAGTTACTAACAGGTATCATCAGTGAAAGGCTATACTACTACCTAGAGGAGACAAATACCATCCCCCACCAACAGAAAGGCTGCAGAAGGAAGTGTAGAGGCACAAAAGACCAGCTCCTGATAGACAAAATGGTAATGAAGAACAGTAGGAGAAGGAAAACCAACCTAAGCATGGCATGGATAGACTATAAGAAAGCCTTCGAGATGATACCACACACATGGCTAATAGAATGCCTGAAAATATATGGGGCAGAGGAAAACACCATCAGCTTCCTCTAAAATACAGTGCACAATTGGAATACAATACTTACAAGCTCTGGAATAAGACTAGCAGAGGTTAATATCAGGAGAGGGATCTTCCAGGGCGACTCACTGTCCCCACTACTCTTCGTAGTAGCCATGATTCCCATGACAAAAGTAATACAGATGATGGATGCCGGGTACCAACTCAAGAAAAGAGGCAACAGAATCAACCATCTGATGTTCAAGGACGACATCAAGCTCTATGGTAAGAGCATCAAGGAAATACCTAATCCAGACTGTAAGGATTGTACCTGGGGACATCAGGTTGGAGTTTGGAATAGAAAAATGCCCCTTAGTCAACATACAAAAAGGCAAATTAACGAAAACTGAAGGGATAAAGCTACCAGATGGGAGCAACATCAAACACATAGATGAGACTGGATACAAACACCTGGGAATAATGGAAGGAAAGGATATAAAACACCAAGAGATGAAGGACACAATCAGGAAAGAATATATGCAGAGACTCAAGGCGATACTCAAGTCAAAACTCAACGCCGGAAATATGATAAAAGCCATAAACACATGGGCAGTGCCAGTAATCAGATACAGCACAGGAATAGTGGAATGGACGAAGGCAGAACTCCGCAGCATAGATCAGAAAACCAGGAAACATATGACAATACACAAAGCACTACACCCAAGAGCAAATACGGACAGACTATACATAACACGAAAGGAAGGAGGGAGAGGACTACTAAGTATAGAGGACTGCGTCAACATCGAGAACAGAGCACTGGGGCAATATCTGAAAACCAGTGAAGACGAGGGGCTAAATAGTGCATGGGAAGAAGGACTAATAAAAGTGGACGAAGACCCAGAAATATACAGAGACAGGAGAATGACAGACAGAACAGAGGACTGGCACAGCAAACCAATGCAAGGACAATACATAAGACAGACTAAAGAACTAGCCAGCGATGACACATGGCAATGGCTACAGAGGGGAGAGCTAAAGAAGGAAACTGAAGGAATGATAACAGCGGCACAAGATCAGGCCCTAAGAACCAGATATGTTCAAAGAACGATAGACGGAAATAACATCTCTCCCATATGTAGGAAGTGCAATACGAAAAATGAAACCATAAACCACATAGCAAGCGAATGCCCGGCACTTGCGCAGAACCAGTACAAAAAGAGGCATGATTCAGTGGCAAAAGCCCTCCACTGGGGCCTGTGCAAGAAACATCAGCTACCTTGCAGTAATAAGTGGTACGAAGACCAACCTGAGGGAGTGATAGAAAACGATCAGGCAAAGATCCTCTGGGACTATGGTATCAGAACGGATAGGGTGATACGTGCAAACAGACCAGACGTGACGTTGATTGACAAAGTCAAAAAGAAAGTATCACTCATTGATGTCGCAATACCATGGGACACCAGAGTTGAAGAGAAAGAGAGGGAAAAAATGGATAAGTATCAAGATCTGAAAATAGAAATAAGAAGGATATGGGATATGCCAGTGGAAATCGTACCCATAATCATAGGAGCACTAGGCACGATCCCAAGATCCCTGGAAAGGAATCTAGAAAAACTAGAGGCTGAAGTAGCTCCAGGACTCATGCAGAAGAGTGTGATCCTAGAAACGGCACACACAGTAAGAAAAGCGATGGACTCCTAAGGAGGCAGGATGCAACCCGGAACCCCACACTATAAATACCACCCAGCCGAATTGGATAATAATAATAATATCTTTTAAACACGTTTTGTTAAATACTACACGTTTGCCAGTACCACATTATTCTTATATTTTACCCTTTCAGTCTGCTCTATCGCTCCCTTATCCTTGCTACGTAAATTATTCAAGAACTGACAGCTTTTGAATAAATTATATCCCTCGGAAAAGGGAACAACAAGACAAATAGAAAAGGAAATATAAGATTAATTGTACTGATGAAAACTAAAGTATTTCACTAAAATTATTAATATTATTATTATTATTATTATTATTATTATTATTATTATTATTATTATTATTATTATTATTATTATTATTATTATTTTATTATTATTATTATTTCTGTTTGTACCCTTTAGATATCCATTTTAAAACCAGTAACATTTCCGAAGAATATATGATGATTTAAATGCCATAATATATTATTGGAACTCTCTCTCTCTCTCTCTCTCTCTCTCTCTCTCTCTCTCTCTCTCACACACACACACACACACACACACACACACGCGCACACACGTTCCGTGCTGGCTACCAAGTATCAAATAGAATGGGAATATTGAAGTGATAATAACGAAAAAGTCT
>NC_061090.1:69065500-69105500 GCF_015104395.2 Macrobrachium nipponense | reverse complement strand
TGGCGTACTTGACGCAGCCACCTGGAAAGGAGACTGACAGGTAGAATGTGTCACCTTGCCTTGCGGGATACAAGAAAAGGGGGTGAGGCAGAACCGACGACCCAGGGTTAAGGGGAGACCCTTGGGGGGGGGGGGGGGGAATCTTGGGGGTGAAGACCCCGTGTGTGAAGGGAGGAGCGTTGTTAGATAGTGGGTCCTGGTCAGATGTAGGATTGATGGATTAAGTTCGGATGGAGATTGTAAACAAGAGTAGATTTTGCGTTATTGTGAATGCTGTTGTGATGTTGGTCTCGTTGAGGTTGAAATAAATTGGGGATGGAAAACTTTAATCAGAAACATATCCTTGTCGGTAGATGTTATAACGAAATAGATTTTATGTTTTTAATTACGTTATGCTTCTTTTTTTCTCGAACTGTAAAGTGATTGGAATTTGAATAGTGTGTTCAGACATAAACCTACATGGAATAACTGTGTAAGGAATTGTATTTTGGAATTCTGTTTTGATGTTATTCCATATAGTGGGCGTAAATTTGAACTGCAAAACAGTTTGTCTCTAGAATTATATCTAAAAAGATATGGTGGTAAATATAAGATTTGAAATCTTGTTAGTGTAGCTTTTCTGGGAGAACCGGATATAAATGTGAAACGAATAACAACCATTAACATATTTCAACAATGGAAAACAACTATAAGAAATATATCTTATTTTACAATCTTGCATTTTGTTGCGACCTTTGCAAACGAAAGCTTTGGCAGAATTGCATTTCATTTAACACATGCTCTAAGGATCAGAGTAAATATATCTTATCTTTAAATATCTAAAAGAGTACAATGTTTTAATATATATATATATATATATATATATATATATATATATATATATATTTTATGTATATATATATAATAATATATATATATATATATATATATATATATAAGTATGCATTTATACATACTCTAAGGATCAGAGTAAATATATCTTATTTCTAAATATATAAAAGAGCACAGTGTAAGTATATATAGAAGTATGTATATATATATATATATATATATATATATATATATATATATATATATATATATATATTATTGTATATAGACATATTATTTTAGCTTTCCGCTTTAATAACCAATCAGCATGGTTCATAATTAATGGACATCAGTCACAAATCTATTGCATATGGAATCTGTTGATGAATGTTTATAAATTGACTGCCAGATATTACTGCAAATTGCTTCCATTAACATGAATAGCAAATCAACAAGTAATGATTTTTTTGTGTTAATGTCTATAAATAGAATGTGCGTTCGGGGAAAGCTTAGTGATCAAAATTCAAAGAGTAATTTTCCTTTAATCATGGTATTTACATTGTTACAAACCAATGGTAACAAGTGAGTTTGTTTTCATCTAGTGCTTCCTTTTATCATTGGAATAAATTCACAGAATTTTCAATATTTATCTTCTTCGATATGTATATATATATATATATATATATATATATATATATATATATATATATAATATATATATATATATATATACATACATATATATATATATATATATATATATATATATATATATATATATATATAAGTATATACATTCAGTTCTGACAATATTATTGCAAACTTAACGTTGACCATAGTACGCACACGTCGGGCAAAGCTTAAGAAGCAAACACACACACACATTTACATGTGTGAGTGTACGGGTATGTATATGCGTGTATATATATATATATATATATATATATATATATATATATGTATATATAATATATATATATATATATATATATATATATATATACCCGCACACTCACACATGTAAATTTGTGTGTGTGTTTGCTTCTTAAGCTTTGCCCGACGTGTGCGTACTATGGTCGACGTTAAGTTTGCAATAATATTGTCAGAACTGAATGTATATACACGGATTTTCTGTGCTTTCGCATTCCACAAAGAAAATAGTTTAAAAATGACTACATTATTTAACTACTGTTGGCAATATAATCATCATTATCCATTAAAAAAATATGATCATCCGAAGGACAGCAGAAGACCTGAAAAGAAATTAAGAAAGTCTAAAATAAAAAAAAAATATTCTTCTCACGGAGAATTTCCGATGCAAAAGAATTCGAAGCAGAGGTGACGCGTTCATTTTTCTTTCTTGGAAATTCTCTCGGGAAGACGATTCCTCATTTATATCCTTTTGCTGGGCAACTGCTAACAAGACCGCTTCGATCGCCTGACACCAATTTGAAAAATCTACCTCGCGGAGAGGCCCAAGATAAATCATTGGAAATTATTATGGCCGCTGTGGGATCGGGCGGTGCTTCAGCACTTAGGGGTACAAATTTGCGTGTGAGAGTTTGCTTGTCTGTTTGCTTATTTGTTTGTTTTCTGGGGGATATGTGTGTCAGCTAAACTGTTTTAGAGATTTTCATGTTCATCCCAAAGTATACGCACAGGCACAAGCATGCACATATAAGTACACGCATACACACACACACACACACACACACACACACACACACACACACACACATATATATATATATATATATATATATATATATATATATATATATATATATATATATATATATGAGTCTTATCACATTACCGTCATTCATATATACACATTAAGCTATAAATTTCCTTTACTACCTGATTTGCTCTACCTCGTAGTTAATATATTTTCATGTATGTTAACCGAAGGCAAATTTTTTAGTTGATAAGTAATTCGTCGGCTCATGGGCTCGAACCACGGAAACCAAGAATTCAGGGTCTACAGTGAGCTTCACTGTACGTCCTGAATTCTTGCTTCCGTGGTTCGCGCCCATGAACTGACGAATTTCTTACCAACTAAAATATTCCCCTTTGGTTAACATATATCAAAACATATTAATTCCGTGGTAGAGGGAATTAGATATCAAAGGACATATATGTGTGTGTGTGTGAGTGTGTGTGTTTGCGTATAATCCACCGAAGCAATATTCACAATAGAAGCAAGATAAACAACGCCGATGGCGGCCACACCATCCCCAACGCTTCGGACGGCGGAAATTAATTTGCTGTGAAGTCTGCCGCCGCTCGGCTGAGAATAATTAGATTATGTTTATCCTCTTTTGAATATTATTAGATTTCATAAAATGAATGCCCTGGTTTGTGGCCTTTTCATTTTCGTATTAAGCGCTTCCAGGAACAATCTGGAAGGGCAATTATAATTATCCGCTCCAAAAATAGCCCTTTTGCCACTGCAAATATTTGCGTATTACCTGTTTACCTATAACCTCATTGTTGCACTAATTAGATCGTGCAAAGAAGGCGGTGTGTTTTGGGACCGGATTCGGTAATGGATTTTGATAAAATGAAGGTTCTTGGTTGGTGAAACAAGTAAATTCATTGCAGAGTTTATAATCCTATTTCGTGCCCCTCTGTGTGTTTGTGCGTGAGTATTGTTGATACACATGTCGATGGGGCTGGGTATCCAATGCCCTTATTTATCGAGGGCCAATGGGAAACAGGATAAAGAGGTGAGATTTAATTAGAAGGGAAAGTTAACGGATATCTAATACATAAACAATCACGCGTTTTGTAAACTATCTTGTCTGCATGTGCGCCAATATCTCAAAATTTTTAATATTTTAAAAATAAAGTTTCCTCTGGCCAGTGAAATCAGTAATTTTTTCCTAAATTGAAGCTTTCACTATTTACTATAGTCAATTTTTTTCCAAACCAAGTTTGCCTCAGTGGGACAGGTGAGTTTTTAAATCAAATGTTTCAAAATTTTATGTCGTTATTTTTTTTCAAAGATAAAGCTTACTTCAAAAGGTTAAACCATTTGCTTTTAAAATTAAACCTTCCTGTCATTTAGTAAGTCAATTACTTCAGAGGTGTCTTGATTATTTCCCCTTTGCTGCGCTCATGAGCTCGTTGTGCAGTTCAGTTATCGCAATTCTATAGACACTATGTGGATATCACAAACTCAAGGGTTAACCAGTTGAACGTTTCGACCAGTGGAATGTTACCAACTCAGTGGCCAGTCTGTTGGAAGACTACGTGAGGGTTAACTGGGTGGACTCACAGAGTGAGAAAATCAGTCCTTGGCATAACAAGTTGATTGGTCAGTCGGATAGATGTCCCAAACTTAATGTTCAAATTGTTGGAGAGTTTATATTCAAGGATCAAGCACTTGAACATTACAAACCCTCGGGTCAGCCAGTTGAACCGCCATATCCAGAGCTCTACCGATTAGACAAGGGTCAACCAGCTCAATTCATCTTTCACAGAACCCACTTATTGAAAAGAAAATTACCTTCTTCACGATTTCTTGAATAATTTATCTTGGTCCTTTTAGACAGTAAGATCTATCGAAGCCTGAGGGTCGAAGACAGTTAATCCAAAATTACCTTGCGGAGTCAGATTTGCTTCCAAGCAGCCATAAAGCAGAATCTGAACGTATTATCTAATCTAAATTCTCAACTTATAAAAATCTATTTGCGAAGAATGAATGCCACCAGCAATACGTCTATCACAACCACTCATGTATTACTGCAGTCCAAGAATCCTAAATTCTTGCCCTTCAGAAACCAATCCTGTTCCATTAGCTAATAATTTGGAGATCAAAGTAGGTGAAGAAAGCAAAGGAAAAAAAAGTAGAAAAGGCCTAAATAATTAACTAAAAACTTATACACAAAACAACTTTAAGGATGGCCCTGAGGGAACCAACCCCCCCAAAAAAAATCTCAAGCCATTAAGTGTACGTAGCAGTTGCTGATCAAACCGCTGTTGTTCCCAAGGGATTCTCTGGAAAGCGTTTGTTTGTTCGTTTGTTTGTATGGTGTTTTAACGTTGCTTGGAACCAGTGGTGATTCAGCAACGGGGCCCACGGCTTTACGTGACTTCTGAATTACGTCGAGAGTGAACTTCTATCACCAGAAATACACATCTCTCACACCTCAATAGAATGCCCGAGAATAGAACTCGCGGCCACCGAGGTGGCAGGCCAAGACCATATCGATCACGCCACTGAGGCGGTTCTTGAAAGTGTTATTACCGATTACACAGGAAATCCTGGGGGATTCGTTTACCAGAGCCCAATTTCCCTTCGGGGATTCCGAATTCGCAGTCTCTTGGGTATTGGAATCTGTCTACAGCTTGTTGGGTTTTGGAAAAGGGATTTCATCATTGTGTACAT
The DNA here is from genome assembly GCF_015104395.2 of Macrobrachium nipponense. Taxonomy (NCBI): domain Eukaryota; kingdom Metazoa; phylum Arthropoda; class Malacostraca; order Decapoda; family Palaemonidae; genus Macrobrachium; species Macrobrachium nipponense. Next base: position 69,100,297 of record NC_061090.1, on the reverse strand, counting down.
ATCTTTTTTCTTTTGATATTTTTCTTCACCTCGTGTCTCAGTGATTTTCATTGATGAATACTGCATCTGATGGGCACACAGTTCTCTTGTCATGATTGAGAGGTAGTATTTAGATTATATGTATATATATTATAATATTATAGTATATATATATATTAATATATATATATACATATATATATATATATATATATATATATATATATATATATATATATATATATATATATATTATATATATGCTTAAAAAATCACAGTAGATGCACGTGACTTCATAAATAAGCGAATACCACAGGAAAATGATAGTCAGAATTCCAAGTGCTTTCATCTTTACTAAGACATTGTCAAGGAGCTAATGAAATACAATTGGAGAGAAAGGTCTCAGGTACACAACAAGATCAAGAATACCAGATGGCTAATTGTCAAAAGGGTAAAAATTAAAAGAGATAATCCAGGATTGTCGGATATCACACGGTCACAAACCTAAACAGATTTGACCCTAACCGAAATTACAAAGTATCTTTACAGTCCAAAAATGTAAATACTGAATCTATTAATTTTGTTGCTTATATTAATCTACAACATTTTTCATAATGAAAGCATCAAGTTTAAATAAACCAAGACTTAAATTTAGAACATTTCTATTATTTGACTTGAAACAAGATTCAATGATATTCCTTTTAGCTGTGTCATTACATGGGATTAAGGCTCCTGCTTGACTCCAGTTAATAGGATGGTCTAAATCTCTCATATGTACGAATAATGCATTCGATATTTGCCCACTTCTCACAGAATATGGGCAAATATCGAATGCATTACTTGTAAATATGAGAGATTTAGATCATCCTATTAACTGGAGTCAAGCAAGAGCCTTAATCCCATGTAATGACACAGTTAAAAGGAATATCATTGAATCTTGTTCATCAAGTAAATAATAGAAATGTTCTAAATTAAGTCTTGTTTATTAAACTTGATGCTTCATCATGGAAATAGTTGTAGATAAATATAAGCAACAAAATTAATAGATTCAGTTTTTACATGTTTTGGACTGTAAAGATATTTTGTAATTTCGGTTAGGGTCAAATCTGTTTAGGTTTGTGACCGTGTGATATCCGACAATCCTGGATTAACTCTTTTAATTTTTACCCTTTTGACAATTAACCATCTTGTATTCTTGATCTTGTTTAATACCTGAGACCTTCTCTCCAATTGTATTTCATTAGCTCCTTGACAATATCTTAGTAAAGACGAAAACGCTTGGATTTCTGACTATCACTTTCCTGTGGTATTCGCTTATTATATATATATATATATATATATTATATATATATATATATATATATATATATATATATATATATATATATATATATAATATATATATACATATCACATTACCGTGATTCATATACATATATCAAGCTACAAATGTCCTTTAATATCTAAATCGCTCTACCTCGGAATTAATATATTTTCGTATATGTTTAACCGTAGGGGAATTTTTTTAGGCGATAATAGATTTGCCGGCTGACGGGCACGAACCATCGACACCTTCAAATCCAGGACGACAGTGAAACCTTTACCAACCCCCGGTGGCGGGGTTGGTAAAGGCTTCACTGTCGTTATGGATTTGAAGGTGTCGTTATGGATTTGAGAGTTTGTAGTTATTATGTCACTTGATAGCCTAAAACATCTAAAAATTATATTATTTAGGACAATCAAAAAAAACCCACCAAACCAAAAAAAAAACAGGGTGGGAGTGGTTTTTTCTTTGATTGTCCAAAATAATATAATTTTTAGATGTTTTAGGCTATCAAGTGACATAATAACTACAAACTCTCAAAAGGTTTTGTCCCTAAATCGAGATTTGAATTTTTCCTGAATATTTCTTCCTAGCTATAGTCTGATATTTCGGCGGGGCTTTCGCTGAACTTACAAAGTTGTTGCTCTTTTTTTTGTTATTACGTGCTTATTTACTGTTCTATTTTGATAATTTTTTTTGTGCATGTTCCAGGTGGATATACCAACATTTTGTCAGACCGAATTTCTATTCAAGACTGTAGTTTCTCACCAATCACCAAATAACCTTCAGTACGAGGGGCCGGAAATTTCCGTTTTTTCAAATTTTTTTTCATAAAATCAATAATTTTCCCTGTAGGATGATAAAACTCACAGGGAATATGCATTATTATAGTGCTAATAATGCCTGAAAATTTCATTAACCTGTCTTGATTAGTGTATTTTTGGCAAATATTTTTTACGATCGGCACCCCCCAAAGTGGAGCCTACCCTAAGGTAATGAAAGAGTACTGTTGATGAATTATGTTTATTATTGCTGCTGCTATCTGTTTTCTTGTCAATGTATTCTGCTAAGTGTATTGACCATTTACTTTAACTTTAAAGTTATCTGAATTTATTTGTAATTTTGAAAGCTTGTCTCCAGGAAGAGTATTAAATTTGCCGGAAGTCGATCCCTTGCCAATCTTTAAAGGTGCATAGATAATGTCTTCTTACAAACATAGAATATTCATATGAATAAATGATTAAATGAGGGAAGAATTAACCGATGTAATATATTTTATGATGTCAATATTATGCGTGAAATGCTCATGTTTCATGTTAAAGAAGTTAAAGAAGACTATTGCTATGCTGTCGGGAACGTGCTACTCCTTATTGACCTTTCTGAGAAATTTCCCTTCATTCGACTTTCATAGAACCCGAAGGAGGGAAATCTTAGAGGCCCTTGAGAATTTATCCACCTCCTGGAACTCCACTGGATTTTCTTGACTATTTGATTCTTGATTATAGAGTTAAGTGTATCTTAGTTTAACCAGACCACTGAGCTGCTTGACAGCTCTCCAAGGGCTTGACCGAAGACTTAGATTTTTTTTTACGTGGCTAGGAACCAATTTGTTACCTACAGCATATTGTGGTATCCGAACCACATTATATCAAGAAATTAATTTCTAATCACCAGAAACAAATTCCTCTAATTCCATGTTGGCAGAGCTTGGACTCTAACTTAGGACTACCGAATCGGTACACTAACACGCAAATCACTCTTCCAACGAGGAACTAGATTCTTGATGATAAAAATACACGTATTGGTGAAAGTCATTATGAAGCTAGTAAATTATTTTTGTACCAAAATTCTTGGGCATGTTTAATTATACTTAATTATATTTTGGCATGATAAGCCAAGAAAATTATACGACATAGCATTAGGCCGGTTTTGAAGTCTGGTTAATTATAAGTAAATAATGATAATTAATTTCTATTTGCCCTAAAGTAGACTAATTTACCGTCACAAAATCTCCCTCAGTTGGGCTGAAATTACATATGTACATACATTCATATACTAACCATTTCATCGTGCGTTTAATGTGGAAAATAATATTTTTTAGAATTAGGTACTGAAAATGTCTCATATAAATATATTTAAATATTTTGAACTCTTTTCACCGTGTATCTTGCGATCGATGATTTCAATCTGATTGTTAAAATAATCTTCATATTTCGGGTTGGCTTTGTGGTCTTAAGGGATTCTACCGTGTTTAGTTATTGCTCTAGAGAACTTTATATTTTGTAGCCTTGCATTCAGTCTTGTGAATTTTCTTGCTACCCTGTAACTTGAATCTCAACTATCATTCAGTTACTGCGTTTTTGTGTTCAGCCCCGTAGCTACTATTTTGAGACTAATTCTTTTTTTTTTTTTTTTTGAGTCGTTTAGTCGTGGCTTTAATTCGTTTTTGACTTGGCACGTCCGTGTGACCTTTATTTATTTTTTTTTTTTGAGTCGCGTGCCTTTTTTTTCGTTTTTTTTAAATTCGTGGTGCCTTTTTATTTTCGTTTTTTTTTGTTTTTTCGTTTTTTGATTCTCGCTTTGCCTTTATTTAGTTTTTTTTTTAATTGTGTGCCTTTATTTCGTTGTTTTTTTTTTGATTTTTTGAGTCTGTGCCTTTATTTCGTTTGTTTTTTTTGAAGTCGTGTGCTTTATTTAGTTTTTTTTTTTTGAGTCGTGTGCCTTTTAGTTTTTTTTTTGAGTCGTGTGCCCTTTATTTAGTTTTTTTTTTTGAAAGTCGTGTGCCTTTATTTAGCTTTTTTTTTTGAGTCGTGTTGCCTTTTATTTAGTTTTTTGTTTTTTTTTGAGTCGTGTGCTTTATTTCGTTTTTTTTTGAGTCGTGTGCCTTTATTTAGTTTTTTTTTTTGGGTTTTTTTTTTTGAGTCCGTGTGCCTTTATTTAGTTTTTTTTTTTTGAGTCGTGTGCATTTATTCAGTTTTTTTTTTTGAGTGGTGGTGCTTTATTTCGTTTGTTTTTTTTTTTTAGTGGTGTAGCCTTATTTGTTGTTTTTTTTTTGAGTTGTGTGCCTTGTATTTTGTTTTTTTTTTGAGTCGTGTTGCCTCCTATTTAGTTTTTTTTTGAGTTTCATTTTGGTTTTTTGCCTTTATTTAGTTTTTTTTTTTTTTGAGGTCGTGTCCGTTTATTTTCGTTTTGTTTTTTTTTGAGTCGTGTGCCTTTATTTCGTTTTTTTTTTAATCCATGGTGCCTTTATTTCGTTGTTTTTTTCAGTCGTGTGCCTTTATTTCGTTGTTTTTTTGAGTCCGTGTGCCTTTATTTTAGTTTTTTTTTTTTGAGTTCGTGTGCCTTTATTTCGTTTTTTTTTTTTTTGAGTCGTGTGCTTTATTTTCGTTTTTTTTTTGAGTCGTGTGCCTTTCCTTATTTTCGTTTTTTTTTTTGAGTCGTGTGCCTTTATTTTCGTTTGTTTTTTTTTTGAGTCGTGTGCCTTTATTTTGTTGTTCGGTGTTGTTTTTTTTGAGTCGTGTGCCTTTAGTTTAAGTTTTTTTTTTTTTTGAGTCGTGTGCCTTTATTTAGTTTTTTTTTTTTTGAGTCGTGTGCCTTTATTTAGTTTTTTTTTTTTGAGTCGTGTGCCTTTATTACAGATTTTTTTTTTTTCGTTTTTTTTTTTTAGTGGTGTGCCTTTATTTCGTTGCTTTTTTTTGAGTGGTGTGCCTTTTTTTTATTTTCGGTTGTTTATTTTTTTTTTTTTTGGAGTGTGGTTTGTGCTTTATTTTGTTTTTTTTTTTTTGAGTCGTGTGCCTTTCTTTTTATTTATTTTTTTTTTTTTGAAGTCTGCTTTTTTTTTATTTAGTTTTTTTTTTTTTGAGTCGTGTGCCTTTTTTTTTATTCGTTTGTGTTTTTTTTTTAGTCGTGCTTTAATCTTGTTTTTTGTTTTGTTTTTGAGTCGTGTCCCTTTATTTAATTTTTTTTTGAGTCGTGTGCCTTTATTTAGTTTTTTTTTGAGTCGTGTTTTTTTTTGCTTTTATTTTTTTAGTTTTTTTTTTAAGCCGTGTGCCTTTATCTTGTTTTTTTTTTTTTTTTGAGCATGTACCTTTATTTCATTTTTTTTTTTGAGTCATGTGCCTTATTTCGCTTTTTTTTTTTTTGAGTCGTGTGCTTATTTCGGTTTTTTTTTTTTTAGTCGTGTGCCTTTATTAATTTTTATTTTTGAGTTGTGTGCCCTATTTCATTTTTTTTTTTTTGAGTCGTACCTGTGCCTTTATTGAGTTTTTTTTTCTGAGTCCGGTCTTTGTGCCTGTATTGTCTTTTTTTTGATTCAGGTGCCTTTATTTCTTTTTTTTGTTGAGTCGTTGTTGTGCCTTTATTTCATTTTTATTTTTGAGTCGTGTGCCTGGTTTATTCGTTATTTTTTTTGATCGTGTGGCCTTTATTTCTTTTTTTTTTTTGAGTCGTGTGCCTTATTTCTTTTTTTTTTTGAGTACGTGTGCCTTTTTTGAGCGTGCCTGCCTTTATTTAGTTTTTTTTTGAGTCGGTGCCTGTTTATTTAGTTTTTTTTTTGATCGTGTGCCTTTATTCAGGTTTTTTTTTTGAGTGGTGTGCCTTTATTTCGTTGTTTTTTTTTTGAGTGGTGTGCCTTTATTTCGTGTTTTTTTTTTTTGAGTGGTGTGCCTTTATTTTGTTTTTTTTTGAGTCGTGTGCCTATTTAGTTTTTTTTTTTGAGTCATGTGCCTTTATTTAGTTTTTTTTTTTTGAGTCGTGTGCCTTTATTTCGTTGTTTTTTTGAGTCGTGTGCCTTTATTTGGTTTCGTTTTTTTTTTTTTAATCATGTGCCTTTATTTCGTTGTTTTTATTTGTGGGAAGTCGTGTGCCTTTATTTCGTTATTTTTTTGGTCGTGTGCCTTATTTCTTTGTTTTTTTTTGAGTCGTTGTGCCTTTATTTCTTTTTTTTTTTTTTTTGAGATCGTGTGCCTTTTTTGAGTTCGTGTGCCTTATTTAGTTTTTTTTTGAGTCGTTGGCCTTTATTAGTTTTTTTTGAGGTCGTGTGCCTTTAGTCATTTTTTTTTTTTGAGTGGTGTGTCCTTTATTTCGTTGTTTTTTTTTTGAGTGGTGTGGCCTTTATTTCGTTGTTTTTTTTTGAGTGGTGGCCTTTATTTTGTTTTTTTTGAGTCGTGTGCCTCTATTTAGTTTTTTTTTTTGAGTCATGTGCCTTTATTTAGTTTTTTTTTTGAGTCGTGTGCCTTTATTTCGTTGTTTTTTTTTGAGTCGTGTGCCTTTATTTCGTGTTTTTTTGAGTTGTGTGCCTTTATTTCGTTTTTTTTTTTTTAAGTCGTGTGCCTTTATCTTGTTTTTTTTGTTTTGTTTTTTTGAGTCGTGGTCCCTTTATTTAATTTTTTTTTGAGTTCGTGTGCCTTTATTTAGTTTTTTTTTTGAGTCGTGTGCTTTTATTGTTTAGTTTTTTTTTAAGTCGTGTGCCTTTATCTTGTTTTTTTTTTTTTTTTTTGAGTCATGTCCCTTTATTTCAGTTTTATTTTTTTTTTTGAGTCCATGTGCCTTTTTTTTTTTTATTTCGTTTTTTTTTTGTTGATTTATATCTGTTTGGGGGTTTTTTTTGTCAAAGTTGTTTTTTTTTTGATCGTGTTTCCTTTATTTCGTTTGTTTTTTTTTTTGTGGTCGTGTGCCTTTATTTTATTTTTTTTTTTAATTTTTGAGTTTTTTTTTTTTTTGTTTTTTGTGCCCTTTATTTTAATTTTTATGGATTTTTTTTTTGTGTGCTTTTTTTTTTTTAGTTTTTTCCAAGTTTTTTTTTTTTTGAGTCGTGTGCCTTTATTTAGTTTTTTTTTCTGAGTCGTGTGCCTTTATTTGTCTTTTTTTTTGAGTCATGTGCCTTTATTTCTTTTTTTTTTTGAGTCGTGTGCCTTTATTTCATTTTTTGTTTTTTTTTTGAGTCGTGTGCCTTTATTTCGTTATTTTTTTTGAGTCGTGTGCCTTTATTTCTTTTTTTTTTTTGAGTCGTGTGCCTTTATTTCTTTTTTTTTTGAGTCGTGTGCCTTTATTTCGTGAGTTGTGTGCCTTTATTTCGTTATTTTTTTGAGTCGTGTGCCTTTATTTTTCTTTTTTTTTTTGAGTCGTGTGCCTTTATTTCTTTTTTTTTTGAGTCGTGTGCCTTTATTTCGTTTTTTTTTTTGAGTCGTGTGCCTTTATTTCGTTTATTTTTTTGAGTCGTGTGCCTTTATTTCGAGTGTGCCTTTATTTCTGAGTCGTGTGCCTTTATTTCGTTTTTTTTTTGAGTTGTGTCCTTTATTTCGTTTTTTTTTGAGTCGTGTACCTTTATTTAGTTTTTTTTTTGAGTCGTGTGCCTTTATTTCGTTTTTTTTGAGTCGTGTGCCTTTATTTAGTTTTTTTTTTTTTGAGTCGTGTGGCTTTATTTCATTTTTATTTTTGAGTCGTGTGCCTTCGTTTTTTTTTTTAAGTCGGGTGTCTTTATTTTGTTTTTTTGAGTCGTGTGTCTTTAATTCTCTTTTTTCAGTCCTGTGTCCTTAATTCTGTTTTTTTTTTAGTCGTGATTCTCTATTTCTTATTTTTTTGTCTTATGCCTTTAATTTTTCTTGAGTTGTGTGCTTTTCTTTTTTTAGTCGTGTGTTTTTATTTTATTTTTTTTTATTCGTGTTTCTTTAATTCTGTTTTTTTAAGTAGTTTGTCTTCAGTTTTTTCTTTCTTTCTTTTGGAGTTGTGTGTCATCGTTAGTGTTATTGTCTTTAGGGCAGAAATCAGGCTATAATTCAGGACAGATTCAAATTTGAACATATAACAATTTATTGCGACAAAGTTGTGAATATGTAAGCCAATATTTTGCGGTTGACTCATATGTACAAGTCCCAAGAATTCTCAAACATAGATGAATTAATCTAATTAAAACGAGTAAGTTATTCTCTAATATTTATTTCGATATTAGAATTTAGATCTACTTGTTTCTGTATTGGGCTTCCTTATTTGAATAAATAGTTTTCTTCAGGTTCACACAAAAAATAAATTTCTTATATTAATCCTTCAGGATATAGAATTTCTACCAGTTTAGGCTAAATAATTTGGTATCAATTGTGTTTATCACAAGGATTCTCTAGCTCTCTTCTAGGTAAACTTGAAGTTACTTTATTGGAAAATATAATCTTTAGTTTCACGCAGAAATTAAACAGTTCTTATGATATTAATTCATCTAGCTAAAATAACAATTATGTATCACTTCTGTATAAGAAAATTTTACTCCAATCATGTTTTTCACAATGATTCTGGCTGTCTTCTATACATACTTGAAGTTACTTCTAAGGCCAAGAAAGATAATCTTTAATTTCATGCAAAACAGTAAAATTTCTGTCATTTCAAGCTAAGACAATTTTGCACCAATCATGTTTTTCACAGTGCCCCTTTGGTTATCTTCAAAATGTTCTAGTTTCGTTAGACGAGTGCTTTTCGCGCTCGGCTACCAGTCCGGTGATCCGAAGTTCGATTCTCGGCTCGGCCAACGCGGAATCTGAGGAATATATTATGGGTGGTAGAAATTAATTTCACGATATAATGTGGTTCGGATCCCACAATAAGCTGTAGGTCCCGTTCCTAGGAGACCAATTGGTTCCTAGACACGCAAAAATATCTAAGCCTTCGGGCCAGCGCTAGGAGAGCTGTTAATCAGCTTAGTTGCCTGGTTAAACTAAGATATACTTAACTTATTCTTGAAGTTATTTCTAAGACAGGGAAAAAAACATAATATCTCATTCTCCCTTCATGGATCCTTATGTCACCTACGCAGTTGCATTTGACTCCGTCTCCGGTTATGCCCCCTGCTACCTTCCAACCATTTTTAATTCACATCCTTCAATTAATGGAAATGCAGAAGCACTTTATGTTTGTGACAGATCTCTCCGGCTGAGTTCAGCTCTGTATAATTATGTACCGAAGCTGGTCCACTTTCATTTTCAATATTCATGGGATAACTAAGAGGATTATTGGCGAGTTGATTATGCAGGACGAGAGATTTGCAGATATTCTCAGACCTGCCGATCCAATTATAAAGGATTAGCAATCGGATTCCAATGGATCTTCTGGGATGAATGACACGTCCGCTTCGGCTTTTTTTTTTATATATATATATTTCTTTTGGAAAATCCTCAGTCATACGTAATTCAAAGTTGACAGAATATTGGTACGTGTTCAGGACACAAGCAAATATTTTGGAACTTTATTTGCTTTAAGTGAGTGATTCCGAAAACTTTTTAGAACTATTATTTTCTAAGTGTGATTCTGAAGAAAAATTTGGAACTTTATTATTTTTATTACGTGAGGGATTCTGAAAACATATTGGAACAATTTTTTTAAGTGAGGTATTCTGAAAACATTTTGGAATACATTTTTTCTAAGTGAGAGATTATGAAAATGTTTTGAAACATTTTGGAACATAATCATTTTGTAAGTGAGGGACCTGAAAGCATTTTGTAACTTTACTTTTTTTGTAAGTGAGGGACCAGAAAGCATTTTGTAACTTTACTAATTTTGTAAGTGAGGGACCTGAAAGCATTTTCTAACTATATTTTTTTCTAAGTGAGAGAGGCTGAAAGCGTTTTGGAGCAGAATTTTTTTCTAAAGTGAGGAAGACTGAAAACGTTGTGAAGAGCTATTTTTTTTCCTCAAGGGAGGAAGTCTTAAAACGTTTGAGAGAAGTATTTTTATCTTAAATGAGGAAGTCTGAAAACGTTTTGGAACTTTATTTTTTTTTAAGTGCAAGATCCTGAAAATATTATGGATCTACTTTTGCAAGTGAAGAATTCTAAAAACGTTTTGGAACTTTTCTTTCTAAGAGGGATTTGAATGCATTTTGGAGCTGTTTTTTTTTTTCCTAAGTGAAGGATTCTGAAAACATTTTGACACTATATTGTTTATAAACGAGGGATTTGATAACATTTTGGAGCTATTGTTTTGTAAGTGAGAGATTTTAAAACAATTTATAACTATTATTATCTCTAAGTGTGGGATTCTGTTGTAAAAGACTTGTAAAGTATAAATTTTGCTATTCATCTTGAAGTAGCCTCGTAATAATCATAAAAATCTGAATAGCAAAATATATAAAGTACCTGTCAGAATCAAAAGGACAAAAATTTAAAATCGATGGGTTTTCAGAAATCCCGATTAATTTAATTTGTTAGATCGCGTGAATGACTGTATTACCCAGTGAGCGAAAATAAATAGGTTCTTTTCCTTTTATAAGTTTCCTTCCCAATATCTGCAACTAGTTTGCATTCACTTCTGCAACTCTCTCCTCATTTGTATGTGATTATTCTAACACTACTGAAGAATATTCATGTTGCTAGCGTTATTTAGTAGTCGCTACGGCAGGTTTTGGGCAATATTCCCCCTCCCCCTCATCTGTTATTAGTAAATATTTATTCATTTTCTTTTCACGAGGGAGTAATAAGTTATATAAATATTCTTACCATACTCAACACAGAACCAACAGTCAACGATATAAATATATTTTTCATTTGTTGAGGGAGTAATAAGTTATATAAATATTCTTACCATACTCAACACAGAACCAACAGTCAACGATATAAATATATTTTTCATTTGTTGAGGGAGTAATAAGTTACATGAATATTCTTACCATACTCAACACAGGACCAACAGTCAACAATATAAATATATTTATCATTTGTTGAGGGAGTAATAAGATACATGAATATTATTACCATTACTCAACACAGGACCAACAGCCACCAAGATATATATATTTTTCATTTGTTAAGGGAGTAATAAGTTACATGAATATTCTTACCATACAAAACAGGACCAACAGTCAACAATATAAATATATTTTTCATTTTTTGAAATATTGGAAGTCAATAGTACATAGAAAGTTTGCAAATAAGCATAAAATTGACTTTCCGTATTTTCAGGGCTCATTTAGGCGAAATAAAAAATCTGAAGGTTAAGATGAAACATTGCATGCTTTGCGTAATACTACAAAGTATATTTTCATGCGAAAAAAAGAAAAAAAAAAGTTGTAGGCCGACGTAGACTCAAAAATTGATATTTTTAAAAATAATGAATGTTTCGCTCATATAAATTTAATTAACAAATAATAGAGATTAATCTGTTACGTAAATTAACGTATCGTATTAAACCGATAAACGTACGTTTCCAAGCAACGAAAGCAATACAGAATGGGAGAAAACGTGATTTATACTCCCAACTCCACTTCCGTGGCAAGAAACATTCCAACATAAATGTTTTCGAAGGATAACAAAATCTCATTCGTTTTCCCACCTGAACATTTTCTTTTCGAACCGACTCTAACCTCATCAGTTTTCATCCTCTTGACACCAGCTAACAAGACTTGTCTGATCTTCTGTCGAGAGGGTGAGAAATCTATTCCGGTTCACTGAGGGAAAAAAAGTCTACGGAAATCCGCTCCCTCTTTCGTTTTTTTATTTTTATTTTTCGTTTTTTAATTTTTTGCAAATGAATCCTTTTTGCTGTATTTTGAGGGAAGTAGGGTTGAGGGAGGGTTTGAAAATTTATCTTAACGTAGAAGCGCTTGCTTGCAAGCACATATACATACATACATACATACAACGTATATATATATATATATATATATATATATATATATATATATATATATATATATATATATATATATATATATATATATATATATATATATATATATACGTTGTATATGTATGTAAGTATGTATGTATGTATGTATGTATGTGTGTGTGTATATACCTTCCCAAGGTGAAACTCTATAACAACGCTGCATGAATGTTACAGTGACAACCTGTAATTTAAAAACATGCCTCACTGTGTGAAGATGGTGAAGTCTAGTGTGAAAAAAGGAAATCTTCTATCTCTCCGGCTTCTTGAGTTTTTCCTTCGATGAAGGCCAGCTTTTGCAAACACTGGGACCTCTCTTTTCCTGTTTGAATTTAATTATGAATGGGATGAAGGGAGAACTTTATCACTCGCGATTAATTTCAGAATATGTAGATACTATTCCATTCCTGTGAAGGAGTGCAAGAGAACTCGTTTTTTTCTTGGGATTTGGAGGAGAGAGAGAGAGAGAGAGAGAGAGAGAGAGAGAGTGCTCCATTCTCGTGAACGGGTATAAAAGAAGTCGTTTTATTTTTTGGTTTTAGGGAGAGAGATACCTTACCTTACAGACCTTACACCTTGTTCGGATTGCCCCAGGTCCCTCAGTGTGAGGCATCTCTAATGTCTACCCCAGAGAGTTGCTAGTGCATCTTCCGGTATATTTTGCATATTCCAATCTTGGATGGTCTGGGAGGCAAGCTTAGATATCTGTCGAGCTTATTCTTAAACACATCTACACTCACTCGTGATATATTCCTCAGATGAGCTGGCAACGCATTGAATAGACGCTGCATTGTCGATGCTGGTGCGTAGTGGATTAATGTCCTGTGTGCTTTCCTTATTTTTCCTGGTATTGTTTTGGGCACTATTAATCTACCTCTGCTTGCTCTTTCTGATATTTTTAGCTCCATGATGTTTTCGGCAATTTCTTCTATCTGTTTCCATGCCTGAATTATCATGTAGCATTCTCTTCTCATTTCTAGACTATATAATTTTAAGGATTGTAGTCTTTCCCAGTAGTCAAGATCCTTAACTTCATCTATTCTAGCTGTAAAGGATCTTTGTACACTCTCTATTTGTGCAATATTCTTTTGATAGTGTGGGTACCATATCATATTGCAATATTCAAGTGGACTACGAACATATATTTTATAAAGCATAATCATGTGTTCAGCTTTTCTCGTTTTGAAGTGCTGTAACAACATTCCCATTTTTGCTTTGCATTTTGCCAATAGAATTGCTATTTGATCATTGCATAACATGTTCTTATTCAACATCACACCAAGGTCTTTAACTGCTTCCTTATTTGTGATTGTCTCATTATTAGGTCCCCTATATGCATATAGCTTTCCTTCTCTGTCTCATTAATTTATTGATTCAAATTTATCAGAGTTAAATACCATCCTATTTACCTCTGCCCAATCATATACTCTGTTAAGGTCTCTTTGTAGTGCGCGTTCCTATCTTCATCACAGGTAATTTCCCTACTTATTCTTGTGTCATCGGCGAAACTACTCACTACCGAGTCCTTAACATTACTGTCTATGTCTGCAATCATAATAACAAACAGTAATGCAGCTAACATCGTACCTTGTGGCACATCGGATATTACCTTAGCTTCACCCAATTTCTCATTGTTTGCAATAACTATCTGTTTTCTGTTGTGTAAAAATTCTTTTAACCATCTTCCTACTTTATCCACTAAATATGTTTTCTAATTTTCTTCGCTAGTATATTATGATCTACCTTGTCAAAAGCTTTTGCAAAGTTTAGATAAACCACATCTGTTTCTTTTTCATTTTTCATATTTTTGTATATGTTCTCATGGTGGACTAACAGTTGGGTTTGTGTACTTTTTCTGGGTACAAAACCATGTTGTCCTATATTAAACAGATTATTTTTTATTAAATGTTTCATAATATTTTTCTTCATTACCCTTTCATACAATTTCATAATATGTGATGTTAGACTCACAGGCCTATAATTACTTGCCTCTAGTCTTGATCCACTTTTGAAAATAGGGGTGATATATGCTAATTTGTGCTCACCATAAATCTTGCCTGTATCTACACTTGGTCTTAATAATATGGCAAGTGGCTTTGCGATAGAATGAACTACTTTCTTTAACAAAATAGCAGGGACACCATCAGGCCCTGCTGCCGCTCCATTTTTAATTCCATTAATAGCCTGCACAATATCAGCTTCACTAATATCTATGTCTGCTAAATATTCAGTATTTTCATTCCTTACTTCTATATCATTATCTTCATTATCAATTCTAAGGGTGAATTCTCTCTTATATCGTTCTGCCAATATGTTGCATATTTCCTTTTTTTCATTCGTTAATCTCCCTTCAATTCTTAGAGGGCCTATTTCTATTCTTCTTTTATTCATCTTTTTTGCATACGAGTACAATAGTTTGGGGTTTTGCTTGATATTTACTAGGGTTTTTTCTTCCAAGTCCTGTTTTTCATTTTCTTTTGATTGTATAATCTTTTGTTCTGCATTTTCTATCTTACTTTTTAGTTCGATCACTCTCCATGCATTTTTTTTCTTTTGCAAGACCTTTTTTCCACTTTCTGATTTTCTGGAACAAGATCCTTCTGTCTCTTGGTATGCATGACTGATGTTTACTTTTCTTCTTCGGTATATATTTATCGACTATTTCCTCTAATATTTTATATAATATCTCTGTATTTACCTTTATATCATCACTTACGAAAATGTTATCACAATCTTTGTTTAATTCTTCATTTATTTCTGACCATTTTATATTTTTACTGTAGAAGTTGTATTTTCCATATCCTTCCCACTTTTTCATTTCTTGCTTATCTCTGTTTTCACTTGCTTTGGAATGGACTGTTAATTCTGACATTATGGTCTGAAACGCTCTCATTATAAACTATTATTTCTTTAACATAATTCACCTCATTCACAAATACTAGGCCTAAAGTATTTTTCTTTCTTGTTGGCTGGTGATTTATTTGTTGAATGATGTATTCTATTAGCATATCTAATAGCTTTTCGAATTGTCTCTTATCTTCTGCACTACTATTACTCTCTTTTTTATATGTATAAATACAACCACAATCTCCTATTCGTTCTTTCCAGTCTACGAAAGGAAAGTTAAAGTCTCCGGATAGGAGAATAGTCCAGTCCTTGTGATTTCTACATATATCATCCAATTTTTTTTATTATTGTTTCAAACTCTTTAGTATTAGGGGGTCTATATATTACTATGTTCATTAATTTTTCAGATTCAAATTCTACCGCTATTAGTTCACATTCTGAGTTACTATATTTCTCATATATTTTTCCTTGTTTTTTGTCTTTCCCATATATCGCGGTTCCCCCTTGAATCCTATTTTTTCTATCTGAGCTATAAGTTTGGAACCCTTTTATTTGATCGTCATTACCAGTCTCTTGGGAAAACTAGGTTTCACTTATATTCATTATATCTATTTTCTTTTCAATTTGGGTTAGTTCTTCTAAGTACTCTATTTTTCTTTTTGAGTTACTCGTAACTAAACCCTGCGTATTCATCACTATGATGGTTTGGGTGTTATCTCCTTCATTTAATATGGGTAATAATAAGGATTTTCCTGTCTCTTTCCTGTTCTGGTATGTTGCTCTTTTCTTCATTTCCAGAAATTCTGACACTAAAAAATCCAACTTTTCCATAATATTTGATCTTCCTTCATCATAATTATTCATTTTGTGTCTGAATCTGCAATTTTCTCCTTATCTGCAATATCCTCTAGCATTGTACATACAGTATTTATCTCTTGAGCTGTAGTTTCTTAGAGCTGATGCTTGGAAATTATTTGCTGACACTCCATATCGCGGTGATGGCTTGCTTTTTTCCTTCGCCTCATATTCTTTGTTCCTCTCTTTATTTGTTTCTTTCCTATTTTGTATTTTATTATTTAATTGATTATTTAATTGATTTTGATTCATGGCTACAGGGTGCATATATTTACATTTTTTGTCGAACTTACATCCTTTTCCTTCTTTTAGGTTTTTGCATATTTTTGGATGTAGATCTCTGCAATCTTCCTCATAGCCGTCTAGGTATGCACATTTACCATCGATTTCATAGTTGTAACTTTCCTTGGGATGTTTGTAGTAACATCTTTCTCCGAATCTACAATTCCCTCTTTTCAAAAGGTTGCAGACTTTGTCTTTCTTGTCTATTTTTTCACTTTCCCATCAGTGTGCAGATCTGGGTAGAGCCTTTTTGGGATTTTATTTTGTGTTATCACGTCGTAATTTATTTCTTCGTATGTATGCTGCTTGATTGCCTCATATGTAGTATCAATGAGTATCTCTGCATCCATACTCTTATCTTGTTCTTTGTTTTCCTTATTTTTTTCTGTCATTTCAGTGTTGTTTTCTTCTCTTCTTTTTTCCTCTTCTTCTTCCTCTTCCTCTTCATCCTCAAGTGTTTGTACATTAAGTATTTATTTAATAACATTGTCTATCCATGATAGACATGTTGAGCAAAATATTCTGGTATCCTTTGTCATATCTTGCATTACTTCAGCACATTGAGGATGTATTGGAATGTTGCATGCAGAACATTTTCTGATCAGGTTTTGTGGATTGACTATGCTATACCACACCTTACACAGTTTGCATGCTTTTGGCATTCTTTTTCCTATTGCATCAATTAGGATATTCACAATGTTCGCCTTATTCATTTTCTTTGTCGGAATATGTTGATTGATGTAAATTTTCTTTAAGAGTCTCTTGACCACTTGGATTTTATTTGGAACGTCTTCAATTATTTCCAAGATGTTTTCTATTGATTTGTTCCAGTTTGAATGATCATATCCTTTTAATATTTCAATGAATGCTTTTGTATCTTTTTGATTAGGGCTGTTGTTGATCTCATAGATGAGAAATGCCAGCTCCCTTCCTGCTACCTCATCATATTGCGAAAATGCTAGACAAACACGATTACGCCATTTCTTTCCACAGTTGGAACTTACTGCCATTTTTATCTGATTTACAATATTTCACTTGATAAACTAACTTAGTAGACGCTTTATCCTACTATTTTCACACTAATCTTATCACCGACAGTTCACGAACACTTCTAGATATTTTTCAATTTCTAGACGTATGTTAAATGCGTGATATCTGTTGATTAATCAGACTGTGCGTCTCACCAAGCAAAATGACAGACCGAGAGAGAGAGAGAGAGAGAGAGAGAGAGAGAGAGAGGGGGCGATGTTCCATTCGTGTTTTGCTTTAGGAGAAAGAGAGAGAGAGAGAAAGAAAGAGAGAGAGAGCTCCATCATTGTGAAGGGGTGTAAAAGAACTCGTTTTATTTTTTGCTTTAGGAGAGAGAGAGAGAGAGAGAGAGAGAGAGCATGTTCCATCCGTGTTTTGCTTTAGGAGAGAGAGAGAGAGAGAGAGAGAGAGAGAGAGAGAGAGAGAGAGAGAGCTATTCCATTCGTGTGAAGGGGTTTAAAAGAACTGTTTTTATTTTTTGCTTTAGGAGAGAGAGAGAGTGAGAGAGAGAGAGAGAGAGAGAGAGAGAGAGAGAGAGAGAGAGAGAGAGCATATTCCATTCTTGTGAAGGGGTGTAAAAGAACTGTTTTTATTTTTTGCTTTGGAGGAGAGAGAGAGAGAGAGAAAGAGAGAGAGAGAGAGAGTGCGTTACGGCTCAGGTTTGAAGTTCTCACCTACCGTATTGGTAAATTTGTGTACGTATTTGTTTTTTATATTTATAAGAGACATAGAAAGGAGTAAAGGGTTCGAATAATGAGTAAATATCTGTCATTAGCGATTATTTATTGTAGGAATAAATTTCCTGTGAAAGTATATCCGTATCGACAGTTACTTGTGACAAATAATAGGAAAAACAATGAAGCTTATAAGTTTAAGTGTACAATTTGTAAGAATTTTTTTTAGTACAATTTTAAAGTAGCGAATTATAACTTCTTTCAACATGAAAGATAAGTAAGCATTCGTCATCTGAAATGTGTTATTGTAATTAAACGCCATTTTCACTTTCGGAATTCTTGTTAGACTTATAGATATTGACGGTATGTATTCATGTTATCGATCAAAATGAAAGAAAAAAATCAGATAAAGGAAATAAAATATTTTTCCTTATAGTAAAAAGAAAATAAGAAGAAAAAAATGAACAAAGATGAGTAATAATGCAACTGAGGGGCGATTGCAAACGATGAAACTTGTTAAAATAAAATCAAATAAAAAAGGAGAAAAAAGTCGAATACAAAAATAAAATAAAACGAAAGAAGAACAAAAAAAGAAAGGAAAAAGGACAGTCAGCGAAAGTAGAAATGACTAGAATTCATTGATTGCTTTTCCATTTTTTCAGGCTCTCTCTCTCTCTCTCTCTCTCTCTCTCTCTCTCTTGGTTTGTCCTTTCCCATTTCTGTTAGGAATATTAGGATTTGTTTTGATCTTTTTGTCTTTTCTCAGCTTACGTATTTTTTTTAAAGTATACTGAAAATTTTTGTAGAATATTATATATAATAAAAAAAATATATTTTTACCCATATTTCATACACCTGTGTGAATTATTATAATCACATATTAACTTCAAAGATATGCCACTCTTTTACAAGGGGTAACTCCCCCACTTACCATGACACACACACACACACTCACACACACACGCACACACTCACACACACACACACACACACACATACACACACACACATATATATTATATATATATATATATATATATTATATATATATATATATATATATATATATATATATATATACAATGTATGAGTCATATCACATTACCGTGATTCATATACATACATCGAGCTAAAAATGTCTTTTAATATCTAATTCACTCTACCTCGGAATTAATATATTTTCATATATACTTAACCGAAGGGGAATTTTTTAGGCGATAAGAGAATTGTCGGCTCCCGGGCGCGAACCCTCGAAACCAAACAAATCCAGGACGACAGTGAAGCTTTTACCCACCCCACCACCGCAAGAGGCTATAAGTTTATGCCGTCTCTCGCCCTCAAATACCTTTCGTGCTCAGGTATTCGTTGTTTTGGAGACAGCATCAACCCACCTCGACCTCGGTAGCGTTGTAGTGCTTTTGACAGCATGTAGCCATTATATGAGTCATATCACATTACCGTTATTCATATACATACATCGAGCGGTGGTTGTGTGGGGAAAAGCTTCACTGTCGCCATGGATTTGTTTGGTTTCGAGGGTTCGCGCCTGGGAGCCGACAATTCTCTTATTGCCTAAAAAATTCCCCTTCGGTTAAGCATATATGAAAATATATTAATTCCGCATTAGAGTAAATTAGATATTAAAGGGCATTTGTAGCTCGATGTATATATATGATGTATGTATATATACATTATATACACTAACGAAATGAAAACAGAAGGTAATAGTCTCTTTATCATTAAATCCTTCAAAGACCACATAAAAGAATCGTTTATATGTAAGTCAATATTTACTGAGGACTTGTAACTGTGGGATATGAGATTAAGAACATCGCTGCTTTAGCCGACAAATGATACGCAGCATTTATCATTCTGAAAAATAAAACCTTCTGTGAAGATCTTATCTGCTCGAGCGGGTTGCCGTATTGTTAAGAGAAGTTCTCCATGTGGGTCCTGATAATTATAGAAGTTTGGAGCCGCTAAGTTTTCAACTGAACAAGTACTTCTGGTTACAATATATGATTCATTCCATTTCCTTGTGTGAATGGAGATAGTTGTTTGAGTCAGTTCTACAGAATTATCATTTGTACATTTTGCCAATTGTTAATAATAATACAGTAACATATTTTGACAAATTAAGGGCTCTAATTTTTATTTTAAACGTTTATGATGGTTCGATATGTAAAATGTTGAAGCTTATTTATATTGAAATAAAAATATTTTTTACGCTACAGCAGATAATTAACATTTCCCCCTGCTTTACGTTTTACCCTTTTTCTTTTTTTTTGGTTAAAGATTGTGTAACAACTCTTAAAATTACAAGTAACATTAAAATAAGGTTAATGTCTATAGTAGCCCAGATCGCAAAATGATAATAATTTTTGAAATAGTAAAAATTATAGTAAACATTTCAATTATTATTATTATTATTATTATTATTATTATTATTATTATTATTATTATTATTATTATTATTATTATTATTAGGAAGGAGTTCTTCTCTGAGGGCAGTAGCATTGAATATTATAGCTGTTTCAACGGCATTTAACTTATATAGAATCTTCTCAATTCTTCTTATTGTCTTTTTCTCATCAGCATGCAGCTGGTATATTAGGTATCCTAAGGACATGTAAAGATGTCAGTTGTCTTAGGTTTTTATCCTCTGACGTGTCGACAGCGCACAGATTCTAGGAGATCATACAACAAAGTGAATTAAGATACTGGTTTACAGGTATCTATGTAACCTATGACGACTGAAATATTTTTATGTCCTTAGGAAACGTGATATCCCAGCTACATGATGATAAGAAAAAGACAATAAGAAGATTTGAGAAGATTCCCTATATATTAAGAATGCCGTTGAAGCCGCTAATATATTATTATTATGATTATTATTATTATTATTATTATTATTCTATATAATTTAAATGCCGTTGAAGCCGCTATAGTATTATTATTATTATTATTATTATTATTATTATTATTATTATTATTATTATTATTATTATTATTATTATTATTGTTATTGTTATTGTTGTTGTTGTTGTTGTTGTTGTTGTTGTATTGATAACAAAAGAAAAAAATACAGAAGCATAAACAAAATGTTCTTAAAACGGCGCTGCCTTTGACGCAGTCTATTTATATGACAGAGTTCGCATCTTACACGAAGCGTGGGACCAACGCTTTTGGAGTGACCATTTACAAAATTTTTCCAAAAGCATTTCGTTGCGTGTAAAACAGTGCTTGGAGCAAGCAGAACACGACAATATGCTTCAATTACTAAACTCTACAGTGGCTCATTTTCCCCCAGGAAATGGTTTACCTCGACCCGTTAAATCACAAAAATATTAAAACGTTTGTGCATTTTGGTCCCGTGTGAGAGAATGTAGAGATATGAGTGTGAAAATATAGGAAGAAACTTTAGATAAATTAAGAAAAGCAAATAGGGGAATAGATGTCTGGTGAAGTAAATAAATAGATAAATCAACTTTTCTGCCAACGTTCCGATTTATCTGTAATATTCACTAAAATTATAAAATGATTATGAATGAGAAAATTCAGTAGGTTTAGAATAAGGACATTTCGTGAAATGTTACACACACCCAAACACACACACCCACATACATACATACATACATACATACATACATCATAACTACATACATACATACATAAATGTTAATACCTATATAAAAATACCACCGGTTTTGATAAAGTAAAATGCGCAGTTCGTTTGCAGAGTAAACCACAATCCCAAAAGCTTGTGAAAGTCGGTCAGTTCCTGAATACCAGGCACATGAATAGCGCTCCCAGCATATACAACAATATAATCCTACCTAACTGCACAAATTCCATAAAAAATAAAAGCGGCTCCGTGTCCTCTTGCAGGTTGTTTTAACTGGAAAATGTGGAAGGCGCAGTCTCACGAAATTTATTATTTTAGAAAAGTTTCACCTCCATTTGATGTAAGAGACAGAAAAGAATATAGAAAAGTATTGTAACAACCTTATTTATAAAAAAAAATAAACCATCTCAGTCTATGAGAGGTGCTACGATTATTCACCTGTATGCAATTGACTACTTAGTAGACATAATACTACATAGAGAAACAGGCCACTTCTTAAAACTAGCTTCAAGACAGTTCTTTCTTTGAATGAATTAGATTAAGTCGCTGGAATTTTGTTGCAGTTGCATCTTTGTACGACTGTTTTACGATTGTTCTTATTAGAAAGTATGCGGGGAAATTGTGTCTGAGTGAAATAATTTAAAGTAATTTAATTTTCATATTTTATGTTGAAGTTATGTACCAAAAGAGACAGGACTGATTCTTTACATCAGTGAGATGAAAGGATATGGTTACGTTTTGTCAAGAAAGTGGAGAAAAGGGTACCTCATTACTTGTTAGCGATGGCGTGTCTTTGTTTGTTTTTAACTATGGTGATGAAGGCTTATTTGTTCTTTGAAAATTGTCGCAACGTTTAATCCTCGTAGGGCGAAATGAAAATAATCCCTCTGTATTGGTCTTTGGGATAAGAAAAATAAGGAAAGTCTTGCTGATTTTATTTTTTAGTTTATTGTATAATCGTAAAAATTTATATATTTTTTTCTCTGTAAGGCTTTAACTGAGTCTCGGATCCTGTAAGAATATTCTTTT
Source organism: Macrobrachium nipponense (assembly GCF_015104395.2). Classification (NCBI taxonomy): domain Eukaryota; kingdom Metazoa; phylum Arthropoda; class Malacostraca; order Decapoda; family Palaemonidae; genus Macrobrachium; species Macrobrachium nipponense. The sequence continues at coordinate 69,078,009 of NC_061090.1, read as the reverse complement.
AGTTAGATTGGCATTTTATATCTTTGATTTGGAAAAATAAAAGATACATGAAGGAAAGACGCTAAGGTATGATTCACCATTAAGTGGTTATTCAACAAAAGTTGCAGAGACTGGTGAATTATGGAGCAATTGCTCGTAAGAGAACACATTGCAAATAAGATATATAACATTGGAACGAATGCCTTTATTTTACAGCCCCAAAATGCGGGCCTTAATTGTATAGCCAAGGAATGAAGGCCTTTATTTTATAACCCCGAAATGAAGGCCTTTATTGTATATAACCCAGGAATGAAGGCCTTTATTTTATAACCCAGGAATGAAGGTCTTTATTGTATAACCCAGGAATGAATGCCTTTATTTTACAGCTCCCAAATGAAGGCCTTAATTGTATAACCAAGGAATGAAGGCCTTTATTTTATAACCCCGAAATGAAGGCCTTTATTGTATATAACCCAGGAATGAAGGCCTTTATTTTATAACCCAGGAATGAAGGTCTTTATTGTATAACCCAGGAATGAATGCCTTTATTTTACAGCTCCCAAATGAAGGCCTTTATTGTATAACTAATGAATGAAGGCCTTTATTTTATAACCCCGAAATGAAGGCCTTTATTGTATATAACCCAGGAATGAAGGCCTTTATTGTATAACCCAGAAATGAAGGCCTTTATTGATTAACCCGAAATGAAGGCCTTCATCGTATAACCAAGGAATGAAGGCCTTTGTTGTATAACCCATGAATGAAGGCCTTCATTGTGGGTTGAAATTCACGAAACACAGTCTACTACAGAATTAAATGCTTGGCAAAAAACTTTTCTCAATATTAAAAAAAAAAAAAAAATCAACTTCGCTTCTTGTACGAGGCTGAAGGTAATAAACAAAAGCCGCGTATCTGATACCTCTTTCTCTGTCAGCGCTTCCTTCTGAAGACTATTGTTAGTCAAACAATAGCCAAGTGAATGGCTGCCAGTACATACCAGGAATACTGTTTTCATAGGAGGAACACCGTAATTGGCTGGACGTTGATTAGTAGGAAGAGAATGTACTTGGTATCTTCTATACATTTATATAAGCTACTACAGCTTCGGAGGCTTTACTGAATCGTATATAGAATTGTATTAATACGTCATAAATAAAAACCAAACTAAACTAAACACGGAAATAATAATAATAATAATAATAAAATAATAATAATAATAATAATAATAATAATAATAATAATAATAATAATAATGTCTTGCTATTATTGTGTCACCCTCTTTATTTTGCTTTTATAAATCTGCCATTGAATATATATATATATATATATATATATATATATATATATATATATATATATATATATATATATATATATATATAACGTTCTAAGATGTGGCAGTTACTAGTAACTCGAAAAATAGAAGACTGTTGTAGGAGGAAGTACATCTCAGGTGATCCTTAAAATACATTTACTGCAACGTTTTAAATTACAAATGAAATTAACATTAAAAGCGCTAAATTACAAATACAAATACAAGGCACAATACATCTATGGAATTAAACTTGTGATCTGGTGACCTACGTGGGATCCACACAGAGGTTTCTAAGGGTCAGAATTGATTGCCATAAGGGCGTTAGCTACAGAACTGGTAACAAACTTGCTAATCCTGAATTTTCTAATATCAGACAACACGCTAATAAATGCAAGCTGAATGTACAATACAAAGATTTTGAAATATTGGGACGGGCACCGAATGGCAAACTACTTACAATTCTGGAGTCCTGGTTTATTAAACAGCTTGTTCCTCAATTGAACACTGAGCAGTCTTCCTCGACAACTCATCTTTTTAGCACCATTTACTCCAGTCTGGGCTTTGCTGATTTGTTAGGATTTACAAAAACAGGAGAGGAAATCACAAAGCAAAATAACTTCACAAATGCTCTTTATATGCATGTATATATGAATTTTTGTATATATTTATTTACATATATATAATGTATATATATATAATATATATATATATATATATATATATATATATACATATATATATATTTTTACGTATGAGCCCGGCCTTGAAAGAACTCCGATACGTAAAAAGGAAAAGTTAAGGGAGAACAAAGTGAATTTCTTGAACTTACTGTAAAAGGATTTATAGTGATAATTTACTCTAGAGGAAAGGTCGCCAGAAACTCAGCCGATTACTTTACAGCTATTTATTTACAAGAGGCCCTTACTGGCCTGGAGAAAAGTAAATGCAACGTGTCCACACGTTGGGACCCATATATCTCTCACAAATGGATAGCTGGTTAAAATGTGATTCAAGTAATGAAAGCTAGGTTTCGATATCTTGTGGCACTGCGAAACTTGTGGGCAGATAGACTTGACACGTGACTCAGGGAATCTGGAAAAGAATCCCAGATTAGACAAGATAAAAGAAAAAGGATTTCTTGCCCCAAATTACGATTGTTTCGTTCTCTAACACTGGGGATAAGGAACTTTAATGTTTCACTGAGGTTTGCAATGACTTCATTTGTCTGGGACGATCACACAAGGGGAAGCATGCGGCCATGAGGCAGTGAGAGGAAACAAAGGGATGAGTTCTTTTGATATAAAGTTTGAATTGGGAAAATGGGGAGTAATTAGGCACTAGGATGTAAGGGACTGGCAATATGCTGTTTCACCAGATGTACCTGGATGCCATGTTCAGTAGATCTTTGTAGAAATGGGGCCTGACTTTGTCTCAGGTCTGGGTCTCTTGGCGCGCCACTAACGCCATGGATAGGCCTAAATGGAAGGCAGGTGGTCGGACATCCGTCCGAGGTCACGAACTCGAGCGGTCTGAGAGCGAATCCAGGTGTTTTCCATGGGTGTTGGGAGTCAGCTTAACCCCCCACGAGCAGGGCAATCCTGGAAACAGAACATACAGCCAGCAGAGGGTTCACAGGAAAAAGAGCTTAAGATATAGGCCTAAGAAGTACCAGTCTGCCTACATCCTTCCCTTTGAGATACATCCCTAAAGCTGACAAGAGTCTATTTTCCCCCAACTTAGGAACTCTCTATCTCTGGCTGGTGGGTTTTGGTTTCCCGCGTTTACTAAAAATCAGCTGATATTTAGAGGAATATGGCGGCCGTTTTACAAAGCAGAATAATGAATTAATTACTGGGTAGAAGAAGAGATCTATAAACATAGCAGCTCCCCCTGTTAAGAAGGCATTCACTCCTTTTGGGCGTGAAGGCCTTGGCTTAAATAAGTTGATCGTCTCGACTACCCAGTTCTCCTACTCTAACTTGAAGTTTTTAGAGCAGCGATACAGCTAACTACAGTGGCCTACCTAACTTATAGGCGGAGATGCTAAGTGTACTAACTTAATGTAGTAATGTAGTCTAGCCTAAGTAATAACTACGGGTTGTCTGTGACGACAGTCTACTCTACCCCTAGATAAGGTCACTTGAAAATTCTACTTGCTACTAACCTAATGCCCTAGTACTAAATCATTAGCCTAACCTACTCCTTACAGTTAATTCGAGAAGCAATCATTCCAGAGTGTTGTACGCACAGCAGCAGTTCAGCGACGGAATTGTTAAAATACATGAGGTGAGGTAATGATGCGAGAGGATGATGAGTGGTTAGTGCATTACCAGGATGGAAATGTAATGTGGTAATTATGACATTTACATGAGTGTTAGTATCACAATTTCTAGGGGTTAGAGGGTTAGTTTTACTGGCAGAGATCAGGCTGGCTACCTTCTCTGGGTAGGTGCCAGGATCACTCTGCAAATGAATGTGACACTGTACCTCGGGCACAGGTGTCCAGGAGAGCATGTGGCTCTTTGGTTAGTGTGTTAATGATTTGTTACGTCCCTTCTTCTTCTTCTTATTCCTCCAGGGCCTGGCTATACCAGTCCTAGGAGTAGACGGAGGCACCAACTCTGGGGTAAGGCCAGAAATGCCGTCAGGAGCAGAGGCAGTGGTAGCCTGAGGGATTGCAGGAGAACACCCTACTTCGGTATCTGCAGCAACCGTCGTAGAGGTGGAACCTACTACAGGGGAGGCCCTCACTTCAGCTGCTGCGACCGCCGTCGTAAGGGGAAAACTCCAGGCTGACTCCGTGTCGGGCAGTTCCTGGTTTTCCAGAGGAGGTATGAAGGTAAGGTCTGCCGGAGGTTCATCCTCGGGCGACAGAGGTAAGGATGAAGAAGAATGATGGAGATTGGCCATGGGCTGCGGTAAGCTCCATGCCAGTTGGAGGATCTCCTGTAGGAGGATCCTTGATAAGGTTGGGCGCCGGGGCTAGCTCAGGGCCAGGCGCAGAGGTCAAAATCAGTGGTGGCTCTACATCCAGGCTGGACGGAGCTTGGCACTGCTCAGTGCTGCCAAGCGGCACTGGCAGAGAGTTGAGGTCGACTGGACCTGTGGCGGGTACCAGAGGTGCAATACCTCTCAGCGTTCCCTTGGTAATGGGAGACATCAGGTCATGCCCTAGGAGGAGGTCATAACCTCCTGGAAGGTAGCTTGCAACTGCAAGTGTACATACCTTGGTAAGGTGAGGTTGTACGACTCTCAATTGGACGGTGGGAAGGATCATCTTACTATGATTGATGCCTTCAATCGTGATCAGTTGCCGTCTATCGACGGTAGCCCCTCGGGGGATTTGATCTTCCCGTATCAGGGAGATTTAAGCGCCGGAGTCATCAAAGGCTCTGACATGGCTTGGTGGATAATGACCTTGGAGGGGTGCGATGGTTATAGGGCCCTGAGCTGGGGGTCCTAGTAACGAAGGATTGGTAACTACCATTGCGATGGCAGGAATATTGTAATTCGCGCACCCTCCGTAGTTGGCAGACATGTGACCCTTGCGGCCACAGTCTCAGCAGAACTGGTTCGAGAACTTCTTCTGTGGCATTGGACGGTAAGGCCGAGATGGCCCCACAGATTGCGAATCTGTGGAGTCACCAAGGCTGGTAGTGTGCTCTGGCACAGGTGAAGAGTCCTCTCTGGCCGTGATTTGATGTGGAGAGGTAGCTTGGCCCTGGAGTGGTGTGGGGGAGGGACATCCCCAGAGGAGGTCCCGTCCCAATAGGAAACCTACTCCATGCCGAATTGTACACACTACACCTAGGCGGTGAGGTTTGGTGCACCAAGGAGTGGTGACCTGCAGGACGACTGTGGGAACGGTCTTGGACTGCCCTTCGACCCAAGTCATGGCCCACCTGATGTGCTCGTCGACTGTGGCACTGGGTGGCACTTGGTCCCTGTCTATGAGACACAGATCGGAGCTGGTATCTACCGTAACTGGCAGAGTCACAGGTAGGGTAGAGCCATCCAGGGGTGCCACTGTGACTGAAGTGGTCCACACCCGCTCAGGGTGAGACCTGGACTCGGGCATAACGGCCGAGGGGGTTGTGGCACTGATCAGGTGGACGTGCCGGGTCAAAGGCACCTGCTTGGGGCACCTGGGATATCCAGGGGAGTAGTGCCCTGTAGCCCAACAGGCTCTGCAGGAGTCCCTCTGCTGGGCTGGTCTCCGTAAGGCATCTGACTGGTCTTGAGAGGAGGCTGAGGCACCATTCGGTGGCCTAGGAGGGTTCTGAGGAGGTTTGTGGCTCGCAACGCTCTTGAGGAGCACTCTGCTGCGAGGTAACCCACTTTCTTGCAAACGTTGCAAGTCCGTGGGTGTCCTTGGTGGGCGTCCTTTGGCCATGTGGATCCAGAGAGAGGACCGGGTGGCACTATGCATCGGTGGGCGGTGCTGTGAGAGGGGTTGAAAGTCTCCCAGTTGTCAGCCAGGCGACAAGCTTCCGCAAGTGTCTTGGGTTGCTTGTTGTTAAGGTGCACTGCGAGTGGCCCAGGTACACACTGGTAGAGGTCTTCCAGCATGATCCTGTGAAAATGGGGAGTAATTAGGCACTAGGATGTAAGGGACTGGCAATATGCTGTTTCACCAGACGTACCTGGATGCCATGTTCAGTAGATCTTTGTAGAAATGGGGCCTGACTTTGTCTCAGGTCTGGGTCTCTTGGCACGCAACTAACGCCATGGATAGGCCTAAATGGAAGGCAGGTGGTCGGACATCCGTCCGAGGTCACGAACTCGAGCGGTCTGAGAGCGAATCCAGGTGTTTTCCATGGGTGTTGGGAGTCAGCTTAACCCCCCACGAGCAGGTCAATCCTGGAAACAGAACATACAGCCAGCAGAGGGTTCACAGGAAAAAGAGCTTAAGATATAGGCCTAAGAAGTACCAGTCTGCCTACATCCTTCCCTTTGAGATACGTCCCTAAAGCTGACAAGAGTCTATTTTTCCCCAACTTAGGAACTCCCTATCTCTGGCTGGCGGGTTTTGGTTTCCCGCGTTTACTAAAAATCAGCTGATATTTAGAGGAATATGGCGGCCATTTTACAAAGCAAAATAAGGAATTAATTACTGGGTAGAAGAAGAGATCTATAAACGTAGCAATATATATATATATATATATATATATATATATATATATGTATGTATGTATATATATATATATATATAGTATATATATATATATATATATATATATATATATATATATATATATATAGATATATATATGTATATGTACATACATACGTATATATACATATACATATATAATATATATATATATATATATATATATATATATATATATATATATATATAATATATATATATATATATATATATATATATATATATATATATATATATATATATATATAATATATATATATATATATATATATATATATATATATATATATATATATATATAAAACTTCACAAATGCTCTTTATATGCATATATATATATGAATTTTTTTTGCATTATATTTATTTACTATATATAATGTATATATACATATATATATATATTATATATATATATATATATATATATATATATATTATATATATATATATATATATATATATATATATATGTACATACTATAATTTCATATATATATATATATATAGATATATATATATTATATATATATATATATATATATATATATATATATATATATATATATATATATATATATATATATATATATATATATATATATATATATAGTATATATATATATATATGGTATATATATATGATATGTTATATATAATATATATATATATATATATATATATATATATATATAATATATATATAAAATATATATATATATATATATATATATATATATATTATATATATGAATTTTATGTATCTATATATACATATATATAAATATATATATATATATATATATATATATATATATATATATATATATATATATATTATAAAATAAATATATGCAAAAATTCATATATACATGCATATAAAGAGCATTTTGTGAAGTTATTTTGCTTTGTGATTTCCTCTCCTGTTTTTGTAAATCCTAACCTGTTAGCAAAGCCTAGAGTAAATGGTGCGAAAAAGAATTTGATATCTCAATATAAACACAATAATGAAGAATGCGAAAGAAATAGTAGGGAGAAACTAAAAAAAATTTTCTTTGTGTTATGTTCATGTTTTGCGTGACTTTTCAGCCTTTCTTTGTAGTCTTACATCTGCCAATTGAATGAAGAAAAATAAAAGAAACAAAAACAATGACGGATGAATAACGACCCAAATATATAATAAAAATTACGAAGTGGATATTGGCACGGCAGCCGTATCCCTGACTGCGATAGATATTGGTACGGCTGTGAATTGCGCATGCGCGAACCCTTGCTTATCGCCTCAGGCATATCAGTGAAGCAAGAAAATGACAGCCTAGCAACGTGAACCGTGTAATAATACATCAGTTTTCGCTGAAAAGCAGATGTTTTCAGGTTTCAACAAGCTGCAAAAGGCAATAGAGTCTACGAAGTGTCAAACTTCCAGAAATTGTATATCCGTAGGTCACGAACGATCGAATCGGCCCTGAAAAGAGCTCCGAAGAGGAGATTCAAAGAAGACTTGAAGTACACAGAAATCTTGCTCTGCTGTATTCATTGTAGTAAGGAAAACTACCAAAGTCGATGCTATGGTAAACGGCCTAATCAATCGTAAATAATCATCCAAATCAGGTCTATATCAACAGCTTGTTTCCCATATTGGACGCACTACTGACTGCTGCACTACCTTACTAGCTAAGCTTCAAATCTGTTTTGAACCTCCTCCTCGGAGCTCTTCTCAGGGCCGATTCGATCGTTCGTGACCTACGGATATACAGTTTCTGGAAGTTTGACTCTTCGTATACTCTTTTTCAGCTTGTTGAAACCTGAAAACATCTGCTTTTCAGCGAAATCTGATGCATTATTACATGGTTCCGAGGTGATTCAAAGAAGATATGAAGTACACAGATAGATTAGTTTAGTTTTATTTTGCATGTATATAGTGAAAATCTAGGGTATGTTTAGTATTATTGTGATTTTTTATATTTTCATTTACTGTCAAAATGTTTTGGCGCTTTGATGATGACAGTATGGTGCTTCACTTTGACATTTTGAATTGAACATGTTCAGCGGAACAATTCCGTTCAACAATTATTACTACTGTCGCTGATCTTCTAGTGCCGTACCTATAGCTCTTAGCAACAGTGCATGGCAACTGCTACATGATTAGCAAACTACCGTACCTACAGCAAGTCAATAGCGCAATACGGCACCACTGACAGAATCTGACGTATCCCCACTACACTATGTTATTTGTACGGCAGGAAGTCTGAAACTGACGCATGCACAATTCACTGCCGTACCAATATCTATTGCAATCAGGGATACGGCTGCCGTACCAATATCCTGTGCCTGATAATTAACGTGAAACGGCATTAACTGGATAGTAACTATATCATTATTTCACTCAATAAGGAAGCTGATAGAATGTTGAAGAATTAAAACCTTAATGAGTAAATTAACTCATTTTAAATTCTAGAAGAAACGTTATCATGCATTCATGTCTTACATTTCCTGATATTCGGCTCTAATATTCATTTTCCTACGCCGACTTTTAAGGTTGAGACGAGAGAAATAATGTGTTATTAATCATACACGAAGTTAGATGGGTAAATAATTCTCTCTCTCTCTCTCTCTCTCTCTCTCTCTCTCTCTCGTCTCTCTCATCTCTCTCTCTCTCTCTCTCATCTCTATATAATATAATATATATATATATATATATCTATATATATATATATAATATATATATGTGTGTGTGTGTGTGTGTGTGTGTGTGTGTGTGTGTGTGTGTGTGTGTGAGAGTGTGTGTGCGTGTGTGTGGGTGTATTATATACATACACTCACGCACACACACACACACACATATATATATATACATATATATATATATATATATATATATATATATATATATATATATATATATATATATATATACAGAGAGAGAGAGAGAGAGAGAGAGAGAGAGAGAGAGAGTATAATCTCATTTTGTATTTTCTAAGGCGTAGTTGAACTATCCACTAGATTAGAGACCTGAAGAATTCTATTGACTTTCCATATACCACGTACGTATACTACAAGTTTTATCTCCAACATTAATGAATATTAAACTTACTCAGGTGATCCTCATTCCTTTCGTTTACTTTACAATTACTTTGATTAAATCGTGATCAATTTTTAAACTATGAAGTAGGAATGTGATCTACATGTAATCGATGTTTTCAAGGTCAGTAGATTAATTAAACTTTGAAAAAGAAACCCACAAAATCACTGTGTAACTAGTTTACTTCTAAGTATTTACATTTAATTTTACTCCACTCTCGAGTACTTTCAGGCCCTATCTGTGGCCCATTTTCAAATGTTTGGGTTGTCAGCCTGGGTCAAGGCCCAGCAGTCTTCTGGAACTTCTCGTTGAGCTGTCATTTATGTGATCACTGTTCTGGTTTTCTTGAGAGTTGCTAATCCCCTCTTGTCGCTCTGATATCCTGAGCTGATGGTCAATGGGATTAACCCTTGTGGTAAGGGAGTGGTCACCAAAAGTCTGTTGGGCAGAAAACCTAATCTCCAGGTCAGCAGGGTCAATCTTAGCTTCTTTTAATATCAAAGCTCGGCTTATGGGATCTTCTGAGGTAAAACCTTTGTTTCCTTCTATTACTTTAATCTCTCTGATGAGTGCTCCTTCTACTACCCTCCTGCGACTAATTTTATTGCTTTTGTATATAAGCCTACAGTTTTTGAAATCCATCCTATGGTCATTTCCCAAGAATGCCTAGCTATAGCACTCCCCTGAGAGTTAAGTTGTACTGCCCTTCTATGTTCTTGGATTCTAGTACTTATTCCCCTACCTGATTCCCCCACATATTTGTCTCCACAATTGTTGCAATTGATTATGTATACCCCCGCTACATCATCTGTATTACTGTCTTCTTCTTCCAATTTATTTTTACATACTTTGTTTTTTACGGTATTATCAAAGGTATATACAAATTTATATTTACTTTCTTTCATTTTTGAAGTGATTTGTTTCATTTTAGGCATAAAAGGGAGGCCAACTATTTTCTTGTTTTCTTTATTCCATGTACTCTCTACATTTGCTTAACTCTCAGGGGTGTTATAGCTAGGCATTGTTGGGAATATGACCATGGGATGGATTTCAAAAACAGTAGACTTAGGAAGGAGCACTCATCAGAGAGATTGAAGTAATAGAGGGAAACAAAGGTTTTACCTCAGAAGATCCCATAAGCCGAGCTTTGATATTAAAAGAAGCTAAGATTGACCCTGCTGACCTGGAGATTAGGTTTTCTGCCCAACAGACTTTTGGTGACCACTCCCTTACCACAAGGGTTAATCCCATTGACCATCAGCTCAGGATATCAGAGCGACAAGAGGGGATTAGCAACTCTCAAGGAAACCAGATCAGCCATCACATAAATGACAGCTCAATGAGAAGAAGTTCCAGAAGACTGTTGCGCCTTGACCCCGGCTGACAACCCAAACATCTCTTGGAAATGGGCCACAGATAGGGCCTGAAAGTACTCGAGAGTGGAGTAAAATTGAATGTAAATACTTAGAAGTAAACTAGTTACACAGTGATTTTGTGGGTTTCTTTTTCAATCTTCAGAAGAAAACTGAAAGAAGTTTTTGTTTGGTTAATTAAACTTTGTTAGCAACTCAGGTTAACAGTATTAAATAACTTTTATAAACCAAGCTCGTTTTCCATTGGAAATGAATCTCTCTCATTCACTTCTTCGGAATTATGGATTGAGTGATGTTTATGTAATGGTAATCATTACCTCAGCATATAGCTCACTTTATTGCTTACGTATATTTGGTGTATCAAAAATCCTTTTAGAAATATTCATAACATAAAAATGTTTATTATGCATATTTCATGACTAATTCCCAATAACTCCCATATTTATCAATACTACATAATCCAAGTCATTAATTAAAAGTAGCTTAGTATTGTCAAGTTATTATAGTTGGTCTGACAAGATTAATTTCCTAAATCTGTTCATTCAATGAACTTTTTTTTAAATATAAGAAATCACAATGAAAAAAAAAAATACTTATCTAAATAATGCAGTTTCTTCTCAAAGACATATTCCAGTGGTATTATCACATAGATACTACAAGCCACTCAAAGAAATAGGGAGTTTTACTTCATGAAATGAGTTTTGTCATCGCAATGAAAGCTTCCATTATGATAATGTCTCTAATTCATTCCGTAAATTCCCGTCTCGTGATTAAAACGAAATTTACTCCTCTTTGCAACTGCATCCAGAGCTGCTGTCAGTATTAACTTAATTACCCGGTCGTAATGTAGCTGTCCGTTCTTATTATTAGAATCATGATACTGTTTTAGAATACCTGATGAGGGATGCATCACTCGACGGTTTTTGCCCTTGTTATCTGCTGCATCGTTGCCTTGGTTATTGCGAATGTCGATGAATATCTTATTTTTTGTAATTTGTTTTCCGATTGCAGTTTGTTCAGTATTAATTCAATTCAGATATGTGCGAAATATAATATATATATATATACATACACACACACAGTATATATATATATATATATATATATATATATATATATATATATGTATATAAATATTATATATATATATATATATATATATATATATATATATATATATATATATATATATATATAACAATTTACCATCTTTTATACTTCTAGCTCGACAAACATAAACTCTCTCTTACTTATAACGAAACTTAACAAATCTGAGTACTATTACTATATAATATTATATCTTATAGGGTGCATCCATGTAAACATACCATTTCCTTTCCATATAATCTGAAAATATAAACAAGGAAAATTCCCTACACAAGCTTAGCTTTATATTCCCAAAGGAGACTACGAACACAGGGTCGATGAACGACCAGAAGTCTTTAGCGAGGAAGTACGACTAAGGAATTGGACTATCTCTTCCATAATAGGTTATTAGAAGCACCAACGGGGCTAACCATATGGCAAAGGGAAGGCCATCAGAGGCTTCGTTACCCGGAAAATAAGGATCATAATCGCCTCGTCTCTAAAT
>NC_061090.1:69044468-69065000 GCF_015104395.2 Macrobrachium nipponense | reverse complement strand
AAAGACGCAGTTCCTACCTACAGGCGTGACTTTCTCATCCTTGGATAAAGAAATAAAACAGCAGCAAGCAAATAATCCATTCTGAGAACAAAAGTTAAAATTGACAAAAAACGAAGAAGAGAGATATGAAAGTGGAGTTCCACTACTGTTGATTTTAAGAACTTTACCACTCACCGTATCTTCACTCACACAAAGGAGGGTCTCTCAAGATAGAGAATATGGTTAACAAAAATATTTATTCTGTGAAGTAGGACTTCATGCGGACAAAGAGCTCTCGTAACTTCTAGGAAACTAAGCTTAAATTGGTGCGATAGTTTCATCTCAAAATGTGGTACGTTATTTTCTTTTATTTTAATGTGATAGATAGGGCTAAAATCAGAGGTAATTTTAAAAGGTAACAAAACGATTTTTTAGAAAGAATAGAGGTTAATGGAGGAAATACTAGGTTTTCAGTTACCAAGCCCAAATAGGTGCGATATTTTCTTCTCAAAATGTTGGGAGTTTCATTTTATTATAATCTAACATATAGGGGTAAAAGCACAGGTAATTTGGAAGGTACAGACACTATAGATGGAGAGTAGTCTTGATTATATGTTAAAAAAGCCCCCTTTTATGGTAGAAAAACAGTAGAAAAGATTTGGAGAAATTTAATGTAGAATCTTGGAAAGTAATGAGAATAAAAGATTACTACTTTGCAGTTACTAAGGGCAATAAGGTTAGCCATGATCAGAGCTATTTCATTATATTGGGAAAGTAATTTACTTAGGAAAATTATATTATAGCTCTCATGAAAGTTCGGAAAATTAGATTTATCGTTACCAAGTAGCGATCAATCAGGTATTGAGAATGATTGGATTAACATTTTCTAGAAAGGTTATATTACCCATACTTTCATTGCTTTTAATGATATGATACCATTTTCATTATTGGGACTGAACTCATAATGATGGCCAAATCATGCACATCAAATAGTATTGATTATTATTATTTTTTGTGGGGAGGGGCGGGGGGGGGGGAGGGGGGGGGGGGTTATCACAGTCTTCCAATGCGACTGGGTGGTATTTATAGTGTGGGGTTCCGGGTTGCATCCTGCCTCATTAGGAGTCAATCACTTTTCTTACTTTGTGCGCTGTTTCTAGGATCACACTCTTCTGCATGAGTCCTGGAACTACTTCAGACTCTAGTTTTTCTAGATTCCTTTTCAGGGATTTTGGGATCATGCCTAGTGTTGCTATGATTATGGGTACAATTTCCATTGGCATATCCCATATCCTTATTTCTATTTTCAGGTCTTGATACTTATCTATTTTTCCCTCTCTTTCTCTTCAACTCTGGTGTCCCATGGTATTGCGACATCAATGAGTGATACTTTCTTCTTCATTTTGTCAATCAACGTCACGTCTGGTCTAGTTTTTGCCCGTATCGTCATCACCCTATCTGTTTCTGAATTACCATTAGTCCCAGCGGATCTTTGCCTGATCGCTTTCTGTCACTCCTTCAGGCTGGTGCTCGTACCACTTATTACTGCAAGGTAGCTGATGTTTCTTGCACAGGCTCCAGTGGAGGGCTTTTGCCACTGAATCATGCCACTTTTTGTACGGGATCTGAGCAAGTGCCGGACATTCGCTTGCTATGTGGTTTATGGTTTCATTTTTCGTATTGCACTTCCTACATATGTTATTTCCGTCTACGTTCTTTGAACATATCTGGTTCTTAGGGCCTGATCTTGTGCCGCTGTTATCATTCCTTCAGTTTCCTTGTTGAGCTCTCCCCTCTGTAGCCATTGCCACGTGTCATCGCTGGCTAGTTCTTTAGTCTGTCTCATGTATTGTCCGTGCATTGGTTTGTTGTGCCAGTCCTCTTTTCTGTTTGTCATTCTCCTGTCTCTGTATATTTCTGGGTCTTCGTCTACTTTTATTAGTCCTTCTTCCCATGCACTCTTTAGCCACTCGTCTTCACTGGTTTTCAGATATTGCCCCAGTGCTCTGTTCTCGATGTTGACACAGTCCTCTACACTTAGTAGTCCTCTCCCTCCTTCCTTTCGTGTTATGTATAGTCTGTCCGTATTTGCTCTTGGGTGTAGTGCTTTGTGTATTAGCATATGTTTCCTGGTTTTGTGATCTATGCTGCGGAGTTCTGCCTTCGTCCATTCCACTATTCCTGCGCTGTATCTGATTACTGGCACTGCCCATGTGTTTATGGCTTTTATCATATTTCCGGCATTGAGTTTTGACTTGAGTATCGCCTTGAGTCTCTGCATATATTCTTTCCTGATAGTGTCCTTCATCTCTTGGTGTTTTATATCCCCTCTTTCCATTATTACCAGGTATTTGTATCCAGTCTCATCTATGTGTTTGATGTTGCTCCCATCTGGTGGCTTTATCCCTTCAGTTCTTGTTACTTTGCCCTTTTGTATGTTGGCTAGGGCGCATTTTTCTATTCCAAACTCCATCCTGATGTCCCCAGATACAATCCTTACAGACTGGATTAGGGTATCTATTTCCTTGATGCTCTTACCATACAGGTTGATGTTGTCCATGAACATGAGATGGTTAATTCGTTGCCCTTCTTTTCTTGAGGTTGGTACCCGGCATCCGTCTCTGTAGTACTTTTGTCATGGGAATCATGCTACTACGAAGAGTAGTGGGGATAGTGAGTCTCCCTGGAAGATCCCTCTCTTGATATTAACCTCTGCTAGTCTTATTCCAGAGCTTGTAAGTATTGTATTCCATTTGCGCATTGTATTTTTGAGGAAGCTGATGGTGATTTCCTCTGCCCCATATATTTTCAGGCATTCTATTAGCCATGTGTGTGGTATCATGTCGAAGGCTTTCTTATAGTTTATCCATGTCATGCTTAGGTTGGTTTTCCTTCTCCTACTGTTCTTCATTACCATTTTGTCTATCAGGAGCTGGTCTTTTGTGCCCCTACACTTCCTTTTGCAGCCTTTCTGTTGGTGGGGGATGGTGTTTGGTCCCTTTTAGGAGGTTGAATAGCCTTTCACTGATGATACCTGTTAGTAACTTCCACATTATGGTAGGCAGGTGATAGGCCTATAGTTACTGGCTATATTTCCCTTACTCTTGTCTTTTTGCACTAATGATGTCCTTCCTGTGGTCATCCATTTTGGTGCATGGTGATTTGAGATACAATGCTGGTGTTGTTCTGCTATTCGTGGGTGTAGGGCCTTGAGGGTTTTGAGCCAGTATCCATGGACTTCATCGGGACCTTGGGCTTTCCAGTTTGGCATTTTCTTTAGTTGGTGTCTGACTTTGTCTGTCGTGATCTCTGTGAATCTTTGTTTTATTCTCCCTGTTTCTTCTTCCTTGACTTCCTGGAGCCATGTTGCATGTTTGTTGTGTGATACCGGATTGCTCCATATGTTTTCCCAGTCTCTTACTTGGTTTGGCTTCAGGAATTTCTTAGTGGTTGTCTTCCCCTCTTAGTTGGCTGTATAGTCTTTTCTGGTTGGTTCCGAATAGTTTGTTCTGTTGGTTTCCCTTATTCCTGTTCATGTACCGTTGGATCTTATGTGCTTTGGCCTTAAGCCTCTGTTTTACATCTTCTATTGTGTTATTTAGTCCCCTCTCTTGTACTTTGTATTTCTCGTTGAGTTCCCCCCTTGTTTTCTTGCTTCTTAGCCTTTTTTTTTCTGCCATCTCTTTCAGTTTACTCAAGTCAGATCTCATCATCATGATTTGCTTTTCCAGGCGCCTTTTCCAAGGAGGTTTGCTGTTTTTGTTTCTGTTGGGTTGGTTGTGCTGGTGGTGTTGGTCGGTCGTATCCCATCAGTTCTGCTACTAATCTTGCTCCTGCATATGCCAAGTTATTTGTTTCTGTGATACTGGTGGTGTGTATTATGCCCATTATTTCATTGACCTCACTTGTTTTCTCCCTTAATTTCTTGGCGTTGTAGGCTTTCATGGAGGGGATCTTTGTTCTCTCTGTATCTGGCTCCATCCATTGTCTAATCTTTTCTACCCATTCCGTCCTCTCTGTTACTTCGTCGGTGTTTCTTCGTGCGTCGTTGTTTCATACCTCATCATCCCTGTCATCTTCTGTGGCATCGTCTCTCAGTTCGTCTTCGTGTAATTCGTTATTAGTATTAATTATTGTTAGATTATCTTATTATTAGTTATTTATTATTATTATGATTACTATTATTATTATTATTATTATTATTATTATGATTCAGAAGATAAACGCCTATGCATATGGGACAAACCTTCAGAGACCATTGACTTTAAATTCAAGCTTCCAAAGGATATGGTGTTCATTTGAAAGAGGTAACAGACGCGGGCTGAATAGGAAATAGAGAAAGGAAAGGACGCGGTCAGTTGGAGTGGAATATAACACTACTGGACTTAAATTCACGTCAATAATAAATCATCCTACAATAATTCTATTGCATTTAAAGGATCGAGAGTTATTGAATCCCAAGATCACAATAACCGTGTATTAATCTGTGCAATACCATGTACCTGTCTTTGATGCTAATCTGACATCCTGCAGGTTACAAGGTGCCCTGAGTTTCACATTGAAATGAAAGGATTGTATGTGTTATGCACTATTGCACTGGCATCGGTATTGTACCAAGGATCTTTGGCAGGTACAGACCAGTAATAATAATTTATGGATAGGTTTTTAAATGTTATAAGTAATAATTACTATAAACTAGGAAAACAACAGTCCAAAGGGATTAAGTTGTCCAGATATATTGTGAGATGTACACAAGACTTCGGGCCATAATAATAATAATAATAATAATAATAATAATAATAATAATAATAATAATAATAATAATAATAATAATAATAATAATATAATAATAATAATAATAATAATAATAATAATAATAATAATAATAATAATAATAATAATATATCATATAATGGAGTAGGGTTTTTGTGTTTAATAAGTAATATTATTATTTTTTCCCCAAGAGTTGTTTTCCTTAGATAAATTGAAAAATATGTTTATATGTGCTTTCGATATTCGGAATTCAAGGATTCTAAAAGTTTCCTTATTTGAGATGAAAAATATAGACGGGAAGGATATAACTGCTGGATTCTACGCATAGCTAATTATGTCCCCAACTTCTATTTCAATAAAATGCTACCTATATCTTTCGAAAGGGCATATGTGAAGCACTGAGGGATTCTAAGCCAATTAGAGGAGTTAACGACCTTACTTAAAAAAGAAATCCAGGTCACGTCTTTTTTTATTTATTTTTTTTAAGAGGCATACGGAGCCATTTTACGAGAAAGTAATTAAAACTATACTTTAGGTCTATTTTGCTTCTTTTCACCATCGGTATTCCATCGCTGCGCCTCTTTATGTAATACACACACACACACACACACACACACACACACACACACACACACACACACACACATATATATATATATATATATATATATATATATATATATATATATATATATATATATATATATATATATATATATATATGAGTCTGATCACATCATCGTGATTCATGTATACGCATTAAGTTACAAATGTCTTTTAACATCTAATTCGCTCTGCCTCAGAATTAATACATTTTCATATATGTTCGCGAACCTAGGAACCCAGAAATCGGGACGCCCTTATTTCTGGGTTCCTATGTTTGCGCCCGGGAGCCGACGAAATTATTATCAACTAAAAATTACCCTTCAGTTAATATTTATGAAAATATATTAATTCTGAGGAAGAGCGAATTAGATATTAAAGGACATTTATGCATTTCTGTCGAAGGTTCGATTACTTCATTTTCAATTTCGAACTTCGGGTATCCATGTTTTCCAATCTAACACCAAATCTGTGGTTTCAGTTTGACTCTTTCCTTATTATACTCAAAGCCAATAGCTTCATGAGCAATCGAGAGTAGTATTGTATATACTGCAGTTCAAGTGAACAACAGAAAACGGAGTCCTGTATCCTCAGAGAGTGAGGTATTCTAGTTCCTATGCACGTTTTAATATAAGTCTCTTTTGTCTGACACTTGCATAATACATCATCGTCTTCATTTCCTGACGCCACTCCTCAGGTGCTGTTGTTCTCTTATTCAAGGCGAGTGTTCACAGCTGGGTCCTCGTTGTGTTATGTATTATGTCGAGACAGAGATTTATCATATCACTGGAAATGGAAATGATGTTATTCCGTTGGTTTCCTGGTGGGAAGGGGGCGTTTCCTTGAAAGGGTTCATCTCTGACTCCTCTAATTTTTATGATGAGTCTTCTTCATGACAGTAAAATCAGCTTTATTCTCTTGCCACTATTCCTTGCACGTCTCTCTTCTTAAGATTTTATCATCTTTGGAATTATATTCTTTGGTTTAAATATTCAGTGAAAGGGGATATATATATATATATATATATATATATATATATATATATATATATATATATATATATATATATATATATATATAATATATATATATAAATATAAATAAATATACATATATATATATATATATATATATATATATATATATATATATGACTGATAAAAATGTTCTTTTACAACAGAATTCCATCTAATAAAAGGAGCCCATAAAAACACCAAAATACAGAGAGAAAAGTACTATATTTCAGAGACTGCTGTTACAGAAAAGATGGTATTTATACCAAAAGACGATCCATCCAACAAGGCTAAAGCCCCAACCAAATTCAGCTCACCCCCGCTGACAATCTTCCTTTAATCTTCTTAAGCGTTGGTTGAATGAAAACCTTGTCGATCACATCTGAATCCCACGCTCCTTTTGAGAGGTTCATTACCTGCCTCTCTTTTATTAAGGCTGATTCCATCATTTGACTCTTGTACCGACAGTTGCTGCTATAACTTATATGTGACAAATTCCAGTTTATTCTATGGTTATTTTCATTTATATCGTTGAAAATAGCTAAGTTCTGTTGTCCATACCTAACTGACCGTTTGTGTTGTATTAATCTCTAGGGAAGTGATTTTCCTGTAAATCCAATGTAAGATTGGTCACAGTCCTGGCATGGGATTTCATAAACCCGTTTCCTTGGGGAATGCCTTTTGTTAGACGTTAATCAGGGATTTGGCTAAGGTGTTTGGGTAAGTAAATGCAAAAGGATTAGATTTTCCGAGGGTCTGAGTCACTATCTTAATCCTGTCCAGGTGAGGAATTTTTATTTTATTGTTGAGTGTCTCTTTGGTCTTGTTTTGAGGGGTCGGTAGAAAATTACGTTTGCTTTTTGAATTGCTTTCTCAATTATATGGTCAGGATACTTTAAAGAGAAAAGTTGCTTACGAATTAGTTCGAATTCTTTTTCCAAGAAATGTGGGGAACAAATTCGTAGATTCCCTATTTACAAAAGTACCAATACAGGACGTTCTTCAGTTTTTGAGGGAAAAATTATCCCCTTTTCAGATAATTTCCCATTGGTGCTTGACAAAATAATAAAGTTAGTTGAATTATGTGCATCTAATAACGTATTTTCATTCGGGGAATCATTCTATAAGCAAAAATTCGGGTGTAGTATGCGTAGTCCTTTAAGCCCTGTTTTAGCCAATCTGTACATGGAATACTTTGAAACTACAGTAATACATGCAATAAAACCCAAAAGCATGCTGTGGATGAGATATGCAGATGATATTCTGACATTTTGGGATAATAGGTGGGGCAATTTTAATGAATTCCTTTCAAAATTAAACGCATTAGTGCCCAGCATCAAATTTAAAGTTGAATGGGAAACAGACAACCAAATTCCTTTTATTGATGTTTTAATAATCAGAGACACGACAAAATACAAATTTACCATATACAGAAAACCAACGTTCTCCCTTCCATACATTCACACTTTAGCGTCTCATGCTATTACTATCAGGAAGTGTAGCCAGCAACCTTTTCTTAAGAGCCTTACGATTGTTCTCCCAGATTTCCTGGAAAAAGAATTTGAACTAATTCGTAAGCAACTTTTCTCTTTAAAGTATCCTGACCATATAATTGAGAAAGCAATTCACAAAGCAAACGTAATTTTCTACCGACCCCCTCAAAACAAGACCAAAGAGATACTCAACAATAAAATAAAAATTCCTCACCTGGACAGGATTGAGACAAGTGAATCAGACCATCGGAAAATCTAACCCTTTTGCATTTACTTACCCAAACACCTTAGCCAAATCCCTGATTAACGTCCAACAAAAGACATTCCCCAAGGAAACAGGGGTTTATGAAATCCCATGCCAGGACTGTGACCAATCTTACATCGGATTTACAGGAAAATCACTTCCCCAGAGATTAATACAACACAAACGGTCAGTTAGGTATGGACAACAGAACTCAGCTATTTTCAACCATATAAATGAAAATAATCATAGAATAAACTGGAATTTGTCACGTATAATTTATAGCAGCAACTGTTGGTACAAGAGTCAAATGATGGAATCAGCCTTAATAAAAGAGAAGCAGGTAATGAACATCTCAAAAGGAGCATGGGATTCAGATATGATCGACAAGGTTTCCATTCAACCAACGCTGAATAAGATTAAAGGAAGAGTATCAGCGGGGGTGACCTAAATTTGCTTAGCTGTGGATGGATCTCTTAGTATAAATACCACCTTTTCTGTAAACTTTTCTCAATCATATACCTGAAGAGAGAGACAGCAGTCTCTGAAATATAGTACTTTTATTTTCTCTCTATATTTTGGTGTTTTTATAGGCTCCTTTTATTATTATTATTATTATTATTATTATTATTATTATTATTATTATATATATATATATATATATATATATATATATATATATATATATATATATATATATATATATATATATATATTATTTAGTTTATTTATCTACATCGAGCTACAAAATGTCATAATAATATCTAATTCGCTCTACCTCGAATTAATATATATGTAAATATATTAATGCTGAGGTAGAGCGAATTATATATTTAAAGGACATTTGTATTTATATGAATGACGGTAATCTGATATGACTCATATCAGATATATATATATATATAATATATATATAGATATATATATATATATATATATATCTATATATATAATTGTATATATATATATATATCACTCTTCCGATCCCTCACCTCGTTCCTTTCTGTGCTTTCCAATCCTCTCTTTCTTTCCCTCTTTCAAAACCGCCGAATTTTGACCCCCTTTTCTCCAACTTTCCTCTTCTATCTATGTGGCCAAATTACGTCCAAATACTCGGAATTCTGTTCAAAATATCGTGTCACTTCAACTGCACCTTTCTCATATTTTAACGCCTCTCTCTATGTCAATCCCTCTAACTTCACAAACATCATACATCACGTTTAATTTTATCAAGTATTTCGCCTTCTTTATTCCACAGTTGGCATGTCGCTTCCACAAAAGAAAGCTGGCTCATTAATCTCTTCGTATATTAGAATTTTAGGTGTTCTTCTAAACCTCCTAAAAACTCGCAACAATACAGTTTCTCTAGTCACATAATTCATTTTCGTTAACCAGAGTTGACAACCACCGAAAGCAAGCCTGTTTTTGTGTATCAGCCAAAAATAAAAGCTTTCAATCTCAAATATGGTTATCTTAATATTATTTTCGCGAATATTTTTGCTAGTTTGTAGGAAGGAAATGTTTACATAGCTGCAGAATTGAATTTTTAAGGAAAATGCGCGTAAAGTTTCTATAAATGCTTGCAATGGAAAGTTTTTTACTTACTTACTAATTAGCTGTTTATAATATATAAATCGTCAAGTTATATTACCATAGTGTTTCAACTTCAAACGAAAGCACTTCATATAATGTTTTCTGTCGTTGAAAAATGTATCATAGCCTTTTATGTTCACTTTAATGCAAAATATGCTAGGATATGTTTGACAATAAAGGAAATGAAGTTTCAAGAACAATCCCAATAATATTACCTTTTCTTTTGAACACTCTGAAATGTGTGTTCAAAAAAAAAAATCCCTATTTAGACTAAAAGAGATAAAATAACACAAACTAACAGATTACTTAAATGCAATAATAATAATAATAATAATAATAATAATAATAATAATAATAATAACTAATCAATAATTAATAATAATAATAATAATTAATAATAATATCAGGAGAGGCATCTTCCAGGGCGACTCACATTCCCCACTACTCTTCGTAGTAGCCATGATTCCCATGACAAAAGTACTACAGAAGATGGATGCCGGGTACCAACTCAAGAAAAGAGGCAACAGAATCAACCATCTGATGCTCATGGACGACATCAAGCTGTATGGCAGGAGCATCAAGGAAATAGATACCCTAATCCAGACTGTAAGGATTGTATCTGGGGACATCAGGATGGAGTTTGGAATAGAAAAATGCGCCTTAATCAACATACAAAAAAGGCAAAGTAACGAGAACTGAAGGGATAAAGCTACCAGATGGGAGCAACATCAAACACATAGATGCGACAGCATACAAATACCTGGGAATAATGGAAGGAGGGGATATAAAACACCAAGAGATGAAGGACACGATCAGGAAAGAATATATGCAGAGAATCTAGGCGATATTCAAGTCAAAACTCAACGCCGGAAATATAATAAAAGCCATAAACACATGGGCAGTGCCAGTAATCAGATCCAGCGCAGGAATAGTGGAATGGACGAAGGCAGAACTCCGCAGCATAGATCAGAAAACTAGGAAACATATGACAATACACAAAGCACTACACCCAAGAGCAAATACGGGCAGACTATACATAACACGAAAGGAAGGAGGGAGAGGACTACTAAGTATAGAGGACTGCGTCAACATCGAGAACAGAGCACTGGGGCAATATCTGAAAACCAGTGAAGACGAGTGGCTAAAGAGTGCATGGGAAGAAGGACTAATAAAAGTAGACGAAGACACAGAAATATACAGAGACAGGAGAATGACAAACAGAACAGGGGACTGGCACAACAAACCAATGCACGGACAATACATGAGACAGACTAAAGAACTAGCCAGCGATGACACATTGCAATGGCTACAGAGGGGAGAGCTAAAGAAGGAAACTGAAGGAATGATAACAGCGGGACAAGATCGGGCCCTAAGAACCAGATATGTTCAAAGAACGATAGACGGAAATAACATCTCTCCCATATGTAGGAAGTGCAATACGAAAAGTGAAACCATAAACCACATAGCAAGCGAATGCCCGGCACTTGCACAGAACCAGTACAAAAAGAGGCATGATTCAGTGGCAAAAGCCCTCCACTGGAGCCTGTGCAAGAAACATCAGCTACCTTGCAGTAATAAGTGGTACGAGCACCAACCTGAGGGAGTGATAGAAAACGATCAGGCAAAGATCCTCTGGGACTATGGTATCAGAACAGATAGGGTGATACGTGCAAACAGACCAGACGTGACGTTGATTGACAAAGTCAAAAAGAAAGTATCACTCATTGATGTCGCAATACCATGGGACACCAGAGTTGAAGGGAAAGAGAGGGAAAAAATGGATAGGTATCAAGATCTGAAAATAGAAATAAGAAGGATATGGAATATGCCAGTGGAAATTGTACCCATAATCATAGGAGCACTAGGCACGATCCCAAGATCCCTGAAAAGGAATCTAGAAAAACTAGACACTGAAGTAGCTCCAGGACTCATGCAAAAGAGTGTGATCCTAGAAACGGCACACATAGTAAGAAAAGTGATGGACTCCTAAGGAGGATGGATGCAACCTGGAACCCCACTATAAATACCACCCAGTCGAATTGGAGGACTGTGATAGAGCAAAAAAAAAAAAAAAAAAATAATAATAATAATAGAAACCAAAACAGCAACCTCCTTGGAAAAGGCGCCTGAAAAAGCAAATCATGGTGACGAGATCTGACTTGAGTAAACTGAAAGAGATGGCAGAAAAAAGGCTAAGAAGCAAGAAAACAAAGGAGGAACTCAACGAGAAATACAAAGTACAAGAGAGGGGACTAAACAACACAATAGAAGATGTAAAACAGAGGCTTAAGGCCAAAGCACATAAGATCCAATGGTACATGAACACGAATAAGGGATACCAACAGAACAAACTATTCAGAACCAACCAGAAAAGACTATACAGCCAACTAAGAGAGGAAGACAACCGCCACGAAATTCCTGAAGCCGAACCAAGTAACAGACTCTGGGAAAACATATGGACCAATCCTGTATCACACAACAAACATGCAACATGGCTCCATGAAGTCAAGCAAGAAGAAACAGGGAGAATAAAACAAAGATTCACAGAGATCACAACAAACACAGACACCAACTAAAGAAAATGCCAAACTGGAAAACCCCAGGTCCCGATGAAGTCCATGGATACTGGCTCAAAAACTTCAAGGTCCTACATCCACGAATAGCAGAAGAACTCCAGCATTGTATCTCAAGTCACTATGCACCCAAATGGATGACTACAGGAAGAACATCCTTAGTACAAAAAGACCAGAGTAAGGGAAATATAGTCAGTAACTACAGGCCTATCACCTGCCTACCAATAATGTGGAAGTTACTAACAGGTATCATCAGTGAAAGGCTATACAACTATCTAGAGGAGACCAAACACATCCCCACCAAAACCAAACAGAAAGGCTGTAGAAGGAAGTGTAGGGGCACAAAAGACCAGCTCCTCATAGACAAATGGTAATGAAGAACAGTAGGAGAAGGAAAACCAACCTACGCATAGCATGGATAAAATATAAGAAAGCCTTCGACATGATACCACACACATGGCTAATAGAATGCCTGAAAATATATGGGGAAGAGGAAAACACCATCAGCTTCCTCAAAAATACAATGCACAACTGGAATACAATACTTACAAGCTCTGGAATAAGACTAGCAGAGGTTAATATCAAGAGAGGGATCTTGCATGGCGACTCACTGTCCCCACTACTCTTCGTAGTAGCCATGATTCCCATGACAAAAGTACTACAGAAGATGGATGCCGGGTACCAACTCAAGAAAAGAGGCAACAGAATCAACCATCTGATGTTCATGGACGACATCAAGCTGTATGGTAAGAGCATCAAGGAAATAGATACCCTAATCCAGACTGTAAGGATTGTATCTGGGGACATCAGGATGGAGTTTGGAATAGAAAAATGTGCCTTAGTCAACATACAAAAAGGCAAAGTAACGAGAACTGAAGGGATAAAGCTACCAGATGGGAGCAACATCAAACACATAGATGAGACAGGATACAAATAACTGGGAATAATGGAACGAAGGGATATAAAACACCAAGAGATGAAGGACATGATCAGGAAAGAATATGTGCAGAGATCAAGGCGATACTCAAGTCAAAACTCAACGCCGGAAATATAATAAAAGCCATAAACACATGGGCAGTGCCAGTAATCAGATACAGCGCAGGAATAGTGGAATGGACAAAGGCAGAACTTTACAGCATAGATCAGAAAACCAGGAAACATATGACAATACACAAGAGCAAATACAGACAGACTATACATAACACAAAAGGAAGGAGGGAGAGGACTACTAAGCATAGAGGACTGTGTCAACATCGAGAACAGAGCACTGGGGCAATATCTGAAAACCAGTGAAGACGAGTGGCTAAAGAGTGCATGGGAAGAAGGACTAATAAAAGTAGACGAAGACCCAGAAATATACAGACAGGAGAATGACAAAACAGAACAGAGGACTGACACAACCAAACCAATGGATGGACAATACATGAGACAGACTAAAGAAATAGCCAGCGATGACACATTGCAATGGCTGCTGAGGGGAGAGCTAAAGAAGGAAACTGAAGGAATGATAACAGCAGCACAAGATCAGGCTCTAAGAACCAGATATGTCCAAAGAACGATAGACGGAAATAACATCTCTCCCATATGTAGGAAGTGCAATACGAAAAGTGAGACCATAAACCACATAGCAAGCGAATGTCCGGCACTTGCACAGAACCAGTACAAAAAGAGGCATGATTCAGTAGCAAAAGCCCTCAACTGGAGCCTGTGCAAGAAACACCAGCTACCTTGCAGTAATAAGTGGTACGAACACCAACCTGAATGAGTGATAGAAAACGATCAGGCAAAGATCCTCTGGGACTATGGTATCAGAACAGATAGGGTGATACGTGCAAATAGACCAGACGTGACGTTGATTGACACAATCAAGAAGAAAGTATAACTCATTGATGTCAGCAATACCATGGGACACCAGAACTATCTAGAAACACACACAATCGTGTATTACACATTCTGAAAAAAAAGTCAGCATTAAATACATCTCAATTGAATGCTTAAATATACCAATATATAAACAACCTAATTAAATACAAAACCTAAAAAAATTAATCGAACAATTCCAAAGCCAATAACAAAATGTACTAAATCATAGAAAATTATAAAGTTCTGAAATTCCTAAAGTTCTTGCTAAAATTAAAGTCATAACAAATGGCACAAAGA
Source organism: Macrobrachium nipponense (assembly GCF_015104395.2). NCBI lineage: Eukaryota > Metazoa > Arthropoda > Malacostraca > Decapoda > Palaemonidae > Macrobrachium > Macrobrachium nipponense. The sequence goes on along the minus strand of NC_061090.1, from coordinate 69,050,572 downwards.
GCTACTATCAGTTAATAAGAAACTATGATAATATAGAACTGAATATGTCTCAGAACTAATACTTAAAACTAAAAAAAAAAACTGGCAAAAGAAAATTACCATATAAATAAACGAAACAACCGAACAACGTCGGAACAAACCAAAAAGTTAGAACTTGTCTTCACTGCAAATGAACACAGAGAAACGAGCAGGGCGAAAGAGGCAGGGAAAGACCAACAAAAATACACTTAATTACTAGACAAGTCCGGGATCTTATTATCAGATCCTTTAATATGCTTGATTATTAAGTAGAGTTCTTGCAGTTGCAAGGCCCAACGTAAAATCCTTTGGTTAGATCCTTTCATCCGTTCAATAAATACTAACTGATTATGATCAGTCCATACCTCCACCGGAAAAGAAAGATTAGTTAAGTATGGTTTAAAATGAGATATGGCACGGATCAGATTGAGAGCCTCTTTCTCAATAGTTGAATACTTATGCTCCGCTGTTAACTTTTTGCTGTAGTAGGATATTGGGTACACAACCTCGTCCTCACCTTTTTGAAAAAGTACTCCTCCAATGCCTACATCACTAGCGTCAACAGCAATTATAAAGGGACCTTGAAAATCCGGAGAAATCAGAATAGGTATTTTAATAAATGCTTCTTCACACTCGCTAGTCCAAATAAATTTCTTATTTTTTAACAAAAGATCATTCAAGGGACGAGCAATGTCAGAAAAGTTCCTAACGAACCTTCTTTTGTAGCCCATCGTACCTAACACCCTTCGAACTTCACGGACATTGCACGGTCTCTTTAGATTGGTTATGGCCTCGACATTAGCCTGTTCCGGGGCTATATGACCCAGACCAACCTCATGACCCAGATACACAACTTTTAGCCTTACCAAATTCGCATTTAGCGAGGTTAATGACTAAACGCGCAGCACGGAGAGCTTCAAAAACATTATGTAACCTGAGTAAATGAGTTTTCCAATCATTACTGTGGACAACAAGATCATCTATGTAGATCTCAGTACCAATCTAATCCACAGACCACACAGTTCATTAATCTTTGAAAAGTACAAGCAGCATTCCTCATCCCAAAAGGCATGACCTTACATTCATACAAGCCGAATGGGGTGACAAATGCCCAAATTTCTCTTGCTCGATCCGACAAAGGAACTTGCCCGTAGCCCTTGAGCATATCTAACTTTGTAATATACTTTGCTGAACCAATGCGGTCTATGCAGTCGTCAATTCTAGGGAGTAAACTAATCATTTTTAGTATGCGTAGTAACTTTACGATAGTCCACACACATCCTATATTGTCCATCAGATTTCTTTACTAATACTATAGGGGAGCTCCAAGGACAAATAGAAGGTTGTATTTAATCATGCTTCAACATATATTCTATTTCCTTATTGACTATATCCATTTTAGCGGGATTTAGTCTATAAGGGCTTTGTTTAATTGGTGAAGCTTCTCCTACTACCACATCATGTTCAATTAAACTAGTCAATCCGGGAGAGTCTCTAACCAAATCTGAAAAGAATGAATTTAAGCCTTCCATTTCCCTTCTTTGATTAGATCAAGATGCTTCAGATGCTCATCTAACCCATCCAAACATTGCACATTCTTGGATAGAGCATCTGAAGGTACTTTATTAATTATTTCCTCTGACCCATCAGGAAGCACCTCTGCCACCAAAGAAACCGATTCATACTCTGTGTCCAAAGAAGTAGAAGCAGATCTACTAGACACATAAGGTTTCAGTCTATTGATGTGAAAAATTCGACACTTTCGTTTGGTCCTGGGAACTTCTATTTCATAATTAAGATAAGATTCCTTAACACCTTCCAAGGCCCCTTATACCGTGGTTCAAGGAAGTTATCCGAATCTGTACCCAACACCAAAACTAATTTCCCAGGCCCAAACGACCGTGCTCGAGTTTTCTTGTCATAATTGATTTTCATAGCAGCCTGAGAGCTAGCTAAATTTTCTCTAGCAAACTTCCAGGCACTAGCAAGTTTTCTTCTAAGATTATCAACAAATTCACCCACATTTGTCTCCTTCATTTGATCAGATTCTAGAACTTCATATAAAATTTCCAAAGGGCCCCATATTTTATGTCCAAAGACTAATTCAAAAGGAGTGACGCCCTTGGATAAATTTGGGTGACTTCCGAGAGCAAAGAGAGCAAAAGGAGGGCCCTTATCCCATTCCTCTCCACGCTCATAAAGTCTCTTTAAAATTGATTTAAGGGTTTGATGGAATCTTTCCACCACTCCCTGACTCTCTGGATGGTAAGGAACGCTAGTAGTCTGTAGAATGGCCAGAACTGCACATTTACTTCGAAATTCCTTACTAGTAAAATTAGTTCCACAATCAGCTTGGATCTTACGAGGGATTCCATACCTCGAAAAGAAAATTACCAACTGGCCAAATACAGCCTTAGACGTGACTTTCTTCATGAGAATGGCTTCGGGAAATTGTAATGCCCGATCCATCACAGTCAGTGAACAGATAAAACCTGTTTTAGGCAGAAGGCCTACTATATCAACTACCAGCTCATTAAATGGCTCCCCAATAGCTGGTATGGGATATAAAGGTGCTTTTACAATTGTCTCATTAGGTTTACCTACCACTTGGCACACCGGACATTCTTTTAAATATTGTTTTACTGACTATTTCATTCCTGGCCACCAAAAACATTTAGCCAACCTACGGAACGTCTTCCAGACACCAAAATGACCAGAGAATGAATCATGAGATAAATTTAATATTTGTCTCTGAAATTGAGAAGGCACCACTATTTGCTCAATACGTGACATTGGGGGATCATTAGCAAACAGGGGACGACTCACCCTAAATAATATGCCCCTTTTTACCCAGAATCGAGGCTTCGTCAAGTCAGAAGTATCACCTAAATTAAAATTAAACTCTTGATCCCAATCAGGAATTACATTATCACTACTTACTATACTACTTACTACAGACCCGGGTCTTTCTACATCTACTTCTACCTCTAAACTACTCAAATTTAACTCTTCATCATTATCTAATAAGTCTGCAGCTCTTGCTTGCAGCTGTAGTGGTAACTGCCACTGGACACTTATTGATTGACAATATTGGGAATAATTTCTGGCCATCACTATTAATCATATCATTTCCTAATATGCCATCAATACCAGCTATAGGAAGACTCAACAACGGCCAACTCGGTCTTTCCATAATACCCAGGGAATGACAACATTACCTCTGCTAAGGAGCCAAAACTATTGTGTTCGGGAAACCTCCCAGAACAATAAAGTTCCCTGAATACTTCATCAAACCTTTTAAACTGCTTTCCAGCACTAACGACTGAGCAGACCCTGTATTTCTCTAAAACTTAACATCAATAATGACAGAATTATATATTTTACCAGGCCATATGTATTTATCATATTTCAGTCATTCCTGTGGATTATTATTTCCATCTCTGGGCGTACTATTACCACCACTACCACTACTAAATATGGGTAATTTTACGTCAGGGGATGCACTTGGCATTAAAGCCACAGGATTATTCCTTTGAAGATAATTTTCTCTGGCGTGACAGTGAGCCTGGAAATGACTGGGTTTATTACACCAGAAACAAATCTTCATATTACCGTTTCTCGTCCCAGAACTACCCTCCTTTGGAAAATACACGAGTACCAGGTTTACTCGTGAATTTTCCATTCTTACTACTAGCGAATTCTACATAAAATAATAATGGATGCTTATTAAAATCCCTAAACATTAACCTGTATGCCTCAGGGACCAAATCATAGGCTTTAAAAATTAGTGCCTTTACTTTGTGATATCTCTGATTATCCCCTCCTCCAAGGCATTATATACGTACCCAGATTGCCTTGCCCACCAATTTACACCGAATCAACACTGTCCACATTTCTGGCGGCCAAGGCAATCGAGCAGATACCCTCTCTCAAATGCCTTGAAGAATTCAGGAACATTAGTTTCATCAAAAATTTTAAAGCAGCCCCAATATTGAACCTATCGGACAGACTACCTTGTGTGGTGCTAAATTGGTTAGGAGCCCCTTGTAACCTGGCCATTTCCAAATGAAGGTTGGCCATCTCTATCTCATGCCTCCTCACCCTCTCGTTCTCCGCATGCTCCAATTTCAACAACTCTTATTTTTTTACAAATCAAATCATATTCCTGAATTTCCTTTGATTCAGAATTTATAGGAACCGTAGGAAATGCTGGCCCTAAATTCTCTTCAGTCAAGAAAGGGTTTGTGGTTATATTTCCTCTTGGCACAAATTGGCTGGGCCTTCACAAATGACTAGTCTGAGGAGGATCATCAAATAATGAAAAACCTGCACCACCACTAATTCCATTATCTACAACTAACCTATCATCATTTCCTAATTCACAATCTCTATCACTAATGTTTTCCCCAACTAATCCTTCAGCTTCAGCCAAACCTTGCACAACACTGTTCTTCACCATTATTAATAACTTCCTCTTGGTATCCATCATTTTGAACGGAATACCTAACCACCCAGCACAACTAACAAGATACTTTTTACCTAATATTGGTAAATGCCTAATACAATCAGCAGACCCTAAGAACTCTTCAGGACTAAACTCAAAAGTCTTCCAAATTATCCATAGTGGTAGGAGAGAAAGGTATATCCACTAATAAATACTATAACCTCCACTGAGTACACCTGAGCGCAAATCCTGTCACGGTCGCCAGATTGTTACGACCTTATTTACGGCCGTAATTTAAAGGGTTCTTGTCTCTACTCAGAATTTGCGGCCAGTAAAAATGTAACACAGCAACTTAAGAACAAAAGAACAAACACCTCAACAAAAGTTAATGTTTATTTATACAAAAGAAAATATAATGGTTGGTAAAGATAATAACAAAAATGAATATATATATCAAGGGAAAAACCAACCTTAAGATCTTTAAAAGATCACCTATAGCTAAATCAAACCCTAAACCAAGAAATAAGAAATTTTAAACATCATAACTTTGGGAAGGTGCCCCAAACTTAATAATATTCCTACCTAACACAAACAAACTAACTTACACTCAAAAACTTAGTAACTAGAATATATGTTATAATAATTTAGAAACCTCCAGTTAATAAACAATAGAAAATGAAAATTAATAATCTTAAAAGTTCAAAAAAAAAAGAAATAATAAGGAGAGACTTCCCAGAACATCTCATCAGGCCATACAAGCTCCAGTAGAATACTGCAAACAGGGGCGTGCAAATCTACAGGTACACAGCGATCCACGATCGTCCTAATAGTTATAAAAAAATCTCGCACTTGTAGAAAGCCGCCCTACTTGTCTCCACGAGTTCCAAGAACTCACTGACGTTGATGAAAGGGTCAATCTGCACAGGCTGCAACGCCTGTAGGCAATTCAAAGCACCACAGGAACTCCGAAGGTGGTAGCCTCCGAGAATCCGGGACCTCAACGGATCTCGCACGCCACAAACAGCACCGTTCTATGATGAAACGGGCCAACTCTTCCGGAATTCTTCCGACGAACGAGGGAAGGGGCGTGACTGGCGAATGCCGCGGTTGACCAAACACCAGCGACCGCACACAGGGCAGCGAAGGATTAGATAAGCCGTGATCCAAATCTCCTTACAAAAAACTGCAGAATTGACCATAAATTAAGTGGCAAAGCGTCAGGCTGTGAGGAGGAACTCGAACTAACTCTCTCACGTATCACCACCCTTACGATCAAAGCCTTCCACTAGAGTCAACACAGCTCATAGGAAAGAAAAAACAAAACGATCGTTAATAAGGCCCTTCAGTAGTTCACTAATACCGCGGGAGAAGGTGGTAAACAAAACTCCTAAGAAAAAACAAAGCATAACTGCGAAGTCATATGACTCCCTTACAGAGTTCATCAAACTAAAGGACCTTAAATATACGAGAAACGATACTAGCTTATTAATAAACTTAAACTAAAACAAGATCAAAAGGTTGGACAAAACTATTAAATTATAATTAACAAATTATAATGAAATTACTTTAATCTAATAACATCATATACGATATAAGGTATCAAAGGAATAAATGATGAAGACAGTGATACAGGGAACACATT
>NC_061090.1:69004468-69034468 GCF_015104395.2 Macrobrachium nipponense | reverse complement strand
AATTGTCGATTCCAGTAAATTTCTTGAAACATAATCATTAGATCTAGCAGTTACCAAGGTATCACCCCAATTAATACAATGAGATTTTTCACTCAGATGGATAAACAGTGCATTTGAAGTCTGGGCTGTCCTAACTGAATACATATGCTGCTTAATACGTACACATAAATTTTTACTTGACTGACCAACGTAAAACAATGGGCAATCCTTACAAGGAATTTTGTAAATGATGTTGTTATTTGTTACGGGACTATTCTTGATTAGCATATCTTTAATGGTATTGTTATAAGAGAACACTACATTAACATTAAACGATTTAAATATTCCCACTGCTGAGGTGCTTCGTCACCTCTTTCTCCAAGTCCTAACAGGCGACGCACTCTACCAGAATTCACCTGAAATTCCTGAAAAAATGCCTGGCGGAACAAGTGTTACCCAAATCATTGCTATCATACCGCATAAGAAGATACGATCAACGTCCTTTTAACGAATTTTCTTCGATTATATTAAAACGTCACATTGCTGCCGCGAAAATGGAGGAAAAGGAGAAATTTAAAGAACTGGAAAAAGCCCGACGTAACTTCAACTACTCGATTCCCGCTGATTGGAAACACGCATTGAGGCAAGAAATATATGGAAAACTTCATAGAACTACAGACACTTTGATTAGAAAACTGGACAGAAAATTAAACAACCTTATCAACGACAGTGATTGGACCAATAATGCTAGAAGTGATTGTGTGGTGAATTTATCGAACAAACAAATAAGTGATAATGCAGTGCGTGCATTAGGCTTTGGGTTGTCTTTCTTCATTTGTAACAAACCCTCAGCTTTATCAATAGCGATATCTCTATATAAGTTTGAAAAATACTGTGACCTACCACAAAATCATTTAGACATTATCAAAGGCATGACATATAGTGCTGCGCATGCCTATCATGAAAATAACTTCCCCGCTCGCTACAGAAAAAGTTTATAAGAATTGAAGAATGATAATAGCTTACACATTACCAAGGCTGATAAATCCAGTAGTTTAGTGGTTCTTGACAAAACTGACTACATATCACGCATGCGTACTTTACTAGAGGATGAAATAACTTACAAAAAACTCGCAAAAAATCCGTTGGACCAAGTAATAAAAAACCTTAATATCAATATCAAACAAATTCTTAAAGATAAAACAGAACTTTTGTGTAAGTTAACTGTAAAGTGTCCCTCATTACCTTATTTATATGGCCTAGTCAAAACTCATAAGGAAAACAAACCTATGCGCCCAATTATTAGTACTGTAGGATCAATTGCTTATAAACTATCTAAATATCTTACTAAACTGTTATCCCCGGTACTAGGAACTGTATCTAATTCACACATCCGGAATTCTCTTTATCTTGTGGAAATATTAAATAACATTGTACTAAACCCTAGCGGCATTTTTGTCAGTTTTGATGCATGTTTTTTGTTTACAAAAGTCCCTATTGACTCTGTGCTAGAATATTTAAGTAATGAACTTGTACTGCATGAATTGCCTATGTCCGTTAGTCACATAATTTCCTTGATTAAGTTATGTATTTGTGATTGCAGATTTATTTTAATGAGAAATATTACCAACAAATATTTGGTATGGCCATGGGTAACCCTTTATCACCTCTTCTTTCAAACTTATATATGGAATTTTTTGAGAGACAGCACCTCCCGAATATCACACTTGTCCCCTTAAAATGGTACCGATATATCGATGATATCTTAGTAGTCTTACCTGTTGGTATCGATGTAAATGATTTACTGTCTAAATTGAATAATTTAGTGCCATCCATAAAATTCACTCTTGAAATCGAAAATAACAATGTCATCCCTTTCCTAGATGTATTAATACATAGAGAATCCTTCCAATGCAAATTCAGTATTTATAGAAAACCCACAAATAATTTAACATATGTACATTTCTATTCTGGCCACCATCTTAATATTAAAATTTCAATTTTTTCTTCTTTGTTCCTACACGCTTTGCGTATCACGAGTCCACAATATCTGGACCAAGAAATAGAATACAGAAAAAAGATAGGAAACGATCTCTACTACCCACCTCATCTAACTGATTTATATTATCAAAAAGCTCACAAAAAGTTTTATAGTGTTGCTATGAATGAAAAAGAAATGCTTAAAATGTACTTAGCTTACCTTACTTTCGTGTATTTGAAACCATAAAACCAATATTTAAATTATTTAAATGTTAATGTAGTGTTGTCTTATAACAATACCATTAAAGATATGCTAATTAAGAATAGTCCCATAACAAATAACATCATTTACAAAATTCCTTGTAAGGATTGCCCATCGTTTTACGTTGGTCAGTCAAGTAAAAATTTGTGTACGTATTAAGCAGCATATGTAATTGTTTATCCATCTGAGTGAAAAATCTCATTGTATTAATTGGGGTGATACCTCGGTAATTGCTAGATCTAATGATTATGTTTCAAGAAATTTACTGGAATCGGCAATTATACAAATCACTAATAAAAACAACCTAAATCTTAGTCTGGGAATGTACCATTTGGACCCATATATTTGTAAGATGTTTATGAAGGACCTTAAAATAAATGAACAACTAATAAATTAGTCCCACATGTATATAGTTATTATTTCTTTCTCTCTCTGTCTCTCTGTCTCTCTGTCTCTCTCTCTACTCTGTCTGTCTGTCTGTCTCTCTCTGTCTCTCTCTCTCTCTCTCTCTCTGGTTCGATATTCTCTCTCCCTCTTTCTCTTGCTGGATATATATATTTATATTTTCTTTCGTCTTTTCATTAATAATAATTTTTTGGGAAAATTTGTGTAAAATTCATGACATTAAATTGTATATGCTTCCGTGTTTTTTCAAAATGTACTGTTTTCTGGAAGAATAACTTGTTTACTGCGTGTATCCATCAAAGTGGGGCTACCCTCGGACGGTTCCTCCTTTCTGTAGAGTGAAATCGCCCTTATTGCTAATCTTGTAGTGTCAGTTTGGATATTAAGCCTTCTTTTGACTATATTGTCCTCTGTAAAATCAGTTTGCCTTCAGTAAAGGGTCCGAACAGGAACCGAACGTACTCGGCTATCTCGCTTTTTAATTTTTCCTTCGTGGCAAAAACCTTTATTTATACATAGCATCACGTTTTATATACTTCGTGATCAAGTTATTCATATATATTATATATATATATATATATATATATATATATATATATATATATATATATATATAATATATATATATATATATATATATATAGATAAATGCCACGAAGGAAAAATAACGAAGGAGTCTGCGAGATCTTTCGGCTGAAAAGCCCTTTACTGAAGCAGCTACTGACAAAAATACGAGAAAAGACAATACAAGAAGTTCGTATAACTGACAGATAGGGATTATAAAGGATTAGTGCCTAGAATCCGGACACACCTGGAAGATAAGAAACCTTCCCAAACAAGCATAAACAAAGGGTGCAATTAAAGGTTTAAGACAATCATCTCAGATACAATCTCCAGACAATTAAAGGATTATAGGTGACAGCTATACGGAACCTGGTAGACAAAACCATATTCACAAAAAATGACAGACATACATTACAATAATTTTTTTTTTTTTTTTTTTTTTTAATAACTCTAAGGCAACTGATTTTTATTTAAGTCAGTAATTATATATTTGAGGTCATTCTTAAACATGTTACAGATACAAGGGTCTAAATGAAAAAGGCCACGACTAACATTGAAATTACAATGAAAAGTAAGTTGTATTAAAGCAGATTCTAAAAGATTTCGTGATAAGACATCTCTTGACCGTGCAATTACTGAAATGTCAATCCAATAATTCAATTGGTGGTTGTTTTCACTTAAATGAATAAATAATGCATTAGATTTTTGTTTTGGCCCAGTTTTTTACAGAGTATTTATGCTGGCTTAGCCTTACTTATATTAGACATTTGTTATAATAAAGCCCACAAAAAGTTTTATACTGAAAACAACACACAGAAAGAAAATTCTAAGAACGTTCTCAGTTTGCCTTATTTTAACGGATTTGAAACCATTAAACCATTGTTAAAAGCTTTTAATGTCAACCTTGTTTCTTCCTATAATAACACACTAAAAAGAATGTTATAAAAAATGGCCCCAGAGAAAGCAACAACATAATATATAAAATTCCATGTATGGATTGTCCCTCATTCTATCCTCGGACAGTCGAGCAATGGCTTTAGAAGTAGGCTAAGCCAGCATAAATATCTGTAAAAAACGGGCAAAAATCTAATGCATTATTTATTCATTTAAGTGAAAACAACCACCGAATTAATTGGATTGACAGTTCAGTAATTGCACGGTCAAGAGATCTTATCACGAAATCTTTTAGAATCTGCTTTAATACAACTTACTTTTCATTGTAATTTCAATGTTAGTCGTGGCCTTTTTCATTTAAAGACCTTGTATCTGTAACATGTTTAAGAATGACCTCAAATATATAATTACTGACTTAAATAAAAATCAGTTGTTCTTAGAGTTATTAAAAAAAAAAAAAAAAAAAAAAAAAAAAAAAAAAAAATTATTGTAATGTATGTCTGTCATTTTTTGTGAATATGGTTTTGTCTACCAGGTTCCGTATAGCTGTCACCTATAATCTTTAATTGTCCTGGAGATTGTATCTGAGATGATTGTCTTAAACCTTTAATTTGCACCCTTTGTTTATGCTTGTTTTGGGAAGGTTTCTTATCTTCCAGGTGTGCGGATTCTAGGCACTAATCCTTTTATAATCCCTATCTGTTCAGTTATACGAACCTTCTTGTATTGTCTTTTCTCATTTTTGTCAGTAGCTGCTTCAGTAAAGGGCTTTTTCAGCCGAAAGATCTCGCAGACTCCTTCGTTTATTTTTCCTTCGTGGCATTTATCTTTATTTATGGATTTATCACGTTCCTAAACTTTCGTGATTCTGTTATACATATATATATATATATATATATATATATATATATATATATATATATTATATATATATATATATTTACATATATAAATCTGTGGTTTATTACTTACTATTTGATAAGTCAAATTTCAAACCAAAAAGGGATTCATAATATTATCTATAATCTCCCATATTCCTCTATCTGTACAGACCTCATTGTGACGCATTATTGCTAGTACACACCACTTGGCGCTACGAGCAAAAACATACGCGGTTGCTGGATGAAACGAATTCGCCAAAATTCCTCATCGGAGTTGCTGTTATAATCTACACTGGCAGATCATATTCATTTCCTGGATAATCTCTGTAAATAACCTTCATGCCATTTTTCTTTAGAGGTTTTCATCCCTCACGTTTTCAACCTGGGGGTCGCACAGCCTTTTTTTTGGAGGTCGCGAGGTCGTTCGTGAGCGAGGGTATGATTTAGCTTTTTCAAGCCGCCGTTACACGAAGCAACAGCTGGTCATCAGACCAAAACAGTCTATAATTTAACCTATTTAGCAGGAATGGTTAAAATAATAGTTTTCCAATGCAAGTAGCAAATTATTACGGTGCTCTGATATTTTTTGTACTAGGACATTACATATGGATAAAAAAATTGAAAAGGTGATCATCAGTCAAATTGAGTTGCTCATAAGGGATCGCAGTATGGAAAAGGTTGAAACCCACTGCTATAGAGTATTCGTGGAGTCTCTCTTAAATAATATAAAGCTTTTACAATGCGAACAAAAGTCAGCACCGTCCAGTAATTCTATATTAAACTTTATTTTTTATTTGCCTCATTTTTATTTCAATGTAAGTTTCCATAATTGAAATCGACAAAAGAAATTGTTGCATTTTTTAAAATCATTAGAATTAACATTAAATTCCGTTTCAGAATTCTCCACCCCGTACATGAGTTTATGAACGTTTCAACAGCAGCGCCATTATAAAAGAAGTGTAGGGCTGTTTGTGCAATTTCAGAGAGAGAGAGAGAGAGAGAGAGAGAGAGAGAGAGAGAGAGAGAGAGAGAGAGTAGGTCTCTTTCTGCTTCTGCAGTGTCTTCGCAGCCCTTGAGGGAATGCAAGAAAACGTCTCGCATTTTCTCGTTCCTTCCCGAGAACAGACGAGACAATAAGAAACGCCCAAACAAATTCTCTCTCCCACGAATGAGAATCTGTCGAGAAAACAAATGTAAATCGTCTTCTCAGTTCCGACGAAGTCTCAACAATTCAGTTTTCCGTCTGCTTTCGTCTCTGTCTGTCTGTCTCTTTTCGAAGCCAAAATTCTATAGGTTAGCAGGTCTGAATGCATTTTCGAAGGAAATGTTTATTGTATCAATATCCTTTCTTAACCTTATTAATTTACCTTCCAATGTAAATTTCAAAAATTATTTCGTCACGTTATTTCTAACAATTTTCTTTAAAGGAAAATTTAATTCCTAATTAATTTTCAGGAATATCTACTAAAAGATGTCTTGGTTCTTGTTTAACGATTCTTCTGCATCTTGAAAAATTATAAGCCTTCAGCGATCTTCATCTTTCGTTTTCCGTAATGATTTCATAATCCATTTATAGATAAATTTATTTGGTTTCCTCAGTATTCCAAGTAAAAGCACTTTTCTTACGCCACTTGGAAAAATAATTGAACCACATTGCTGAAAAAAAAAACATCATCTATTACTAATCATATAAAAGGTTATTTTCCAAGAAGCTTAATAGCTATAAAAAGCAGTCAATTGCTTGAATCGACCAAAAGATTTTTCCTGCAGAGTGTATCACAAAATCATACCTTTCATTAAGCTGTCTAGTGATAACCACGATTCCTCGAATATCCACTTTTTATTTTTGCAATATACAAGCCAATCGTTTTAACAGGAATCCCAGGTGAGGTATCACAACGTTGGATTTTCAAAAGGGTTTGAATTTTCTTTCGCATGCCCAATCGCATGTCGTGTAGGAAGCCAATTGATTGAGGCATCGAAGTCGTCAATACTTCAAGCAGTCAGAGCAAGCATTGCTTTCAGGAACCGACTCTGCAAGCATAAGCTGTTTTTTCCTGAAATAAAGTTTTCAACTCTTCAAGCCTTCATTCGTTAGTTTTGAAGGAGAGGTCTCATGTGGATGTCTGGCAGACAGGTTTGAAGAAAGGTTGCACTTTATTTCAATATTTTTTTTATCATTATTGAATGGCTTATTGTTTTCCTTGACGAAAAAGTTGACACAATAAGAATAAGCATTGAGCCACGAACTTCATCCAGGTATTGGAAATTTATCCTACGATAAACGAATGAGAAGATGGAGTGATTCATGACAATACTCTTTATTCCACAAATGGAAATGACAGCAAAAGGGAGGGGTAGGACAAACCGATTCCATATCAAAGCTATATATATATATATATATATATATATATATATATATATATATATATATATATATATATATATATACAGAGCAGAGAGAGAGAGAGAGAGAGAGAGAGAGAGAGAGAGAATGGGTGTGTTCATTCATCCAATGTCATCTGAAGTTGTCCTAAAGTTTAGTGTTTTATATAGATGTTTTTCTCTTTTTTTGTCTCCCTCTGTGAAAAGTGTGTGTGCTGTGTGTATGTGTGTGTGTGTGTGTGTAGTTGAGAATGAGAGATGAAAAAAATCTTACTGTGGTAGTAAGTGACCCAGTCACTTTTTGCCATTGCGCCAGAGTCGAATATCTAAAAAAAAAAAAAAACAAAAAAAATTCATGCCAATCAGCTTCTTGCTACGGGAGAACACGTGACAAAAAACGAGCCAATCAAAGCACCATGAAAGGAATACCCAACCCAGAAATATACTGACAATGGTATTCATTTTTTGAAATATTTTATCTAATACTGAAGGAGATGAATGAACAATTCCAAATCCTTTCTGTTGCAAAATGAATACCGCATATGAGATTTAAACTGCCCTTGTTTCAAGTTAGCTCTCTCTCTCTCTCTCTCTCTCGGTCTTTCTCTCATCTCTCTCTCTCTCTCTCTCTCTCTCTCTATATATATATATATATATATATATATATATATATATATATAGATATATATTATATTTATATATTATATATAATATATATATATATATAATATATTTATATATATATATATATATATATCTATATATATATATATATATATTATATATATTTATATATATATATATACCTCCAGGGGATGTCCATGATACAACGATAAACATCATTATTCTAAGAAACGTTTCGCACATGAAATTCTCTGTGCATCATCAGTCTGTGAAAGATAAAGACACATTTATAAATAACAACAATAAAAGTGTAAACAGGAATTCACATATATTAAAAATAGTCTTAAAATTAATTCATAAAAGACAAAGTAAAATGAAAAAACAGGTTAAAAAGAGACTGCTTAACACCAAACCGTTCATTGTGAGGAGAGAGGATGGAATGAACTACGACAAGTTAAAAGTAACGACTTCAACTATGCCAGGTACAGAGTTTGCTGAGGACGTGTTACTGTTAAGAGAGGGAACAAGCCTCTTGATATATAAAGACTCAAGGGTGGTTAATGGTCAGGATGTTTGACATGGTCTATTATGGAAAACTGTTCTTTTTGTATTTCAATTTTGCAATTAAAAGCATGATTTCTGATGTTGGAAAATTCAGGTTGCTTTATTCTCTGACCAGTGCGAAAGCTGAAGCCCAAGTGAGAGCATATCTGACCCTTAAACAGCCTTCGAGTTGATCCGACGTAAGAGCCCGGACATCCAGGGCATGTAAATTTATATATAACGTTGGATCGCATAAAAGGCTGAAGGCGATCTTTATAGTTAAAAAAGGAACCAATTGTGCAGGTATTGCTGGATATGAGTTTGACTTTAAGCATGGTATCTCCTGTTCAATGATTCATTTCAGGCTGGATGTAAATTTCAAGTCGATATATAGGGGATTGTGACATAAAAAATAGTCTTTTAGGGACATTAAAATTAGGTATTGGTGCTGCAAAAATTTTGTAAGTATTTTGTTGATGGTTTTTTTTGAACAATGTCGAGTGGAAACGAATTAGATTTGAAGAAACCTAGCAAAAAAGTCATTTCCACGTGGAATAGATGCCAAGACGAGAGTATTTCAGTGCTCTATTAACCAAAGTGTGAATAGTATTAATTTTTAAAAGATTGTTGACACGAACTATAATAATTGTTAGTCAGTCCAGTAAAAGTGCGTTTTCTATAGACCCGACGTGGAGAACTCAGAAGTTCGTTCTGGTATTTTCAAATCTAAAAAAGGTAAACAATCATCGTTCTCAATCTTCCCATTGGTAAAATTGATATTAGGATGAAAGTTGTTAATGTACCTCTAAAAAAAAAGAAGAACATTGCCATGGGTGTTGAAACAAAGCAAAGGTATCATCCACATATCTGCGGTATAAAGAGGGCTTAAAGTTAAAATCACATCGGTTTAAAAACTCAGACTCCAAATGAGACATAAAAAAATTCGCAAAAATGGGGCCTAAAGGGGAACCCATTGCAACTCCATCGACCTGCGAGTAGAGTCTGCTGATTTAAATACAAACATCGAATCTTGCACGTGCAAGATCGAGTAATTGTTTAAAAAATAGCCCGATTAAAACCATGGAAATTTGTATCATCATTAATAAATATTTTGTTAAGTATAATATTGATGGTTTCATTGAGAGGTACGTTGGTAAATAGAGACTCAACGTCAAAACTAACCATATAGTAATCTCCATCTTGTCTAGTAATCAGTTGTTGAAAGTCATATCATTTTCAAAGAGTATTCATTATTACTATATTCAGATAAAAGTCCAGCTAAAAATTTTGAGATAGAGAAAGAGGATTGTTATAAGCAGCCATAATTGGTCTTAAAGGTAGATCAGGTTTATGTATTTTTGGTTGCCCATAAAGAACACTAAAAGATGAACCAGTGACAAACAGTTGTTGAAGTTGTTTCATTTATGATGTTATCATTTTAATTTTCCTTAGAAAATCTGTTAATCTTGTCTTCTCGCTTATATATCAAGAAAGGAAGGTTCGCCATGGACCTCAAACTTCGAACTGTCAGACAAGATGGTTTTCCATTTTTGTAAATAATCCTTCTTGTTAGAATGACCACATCCCTTACCCTTGTCTGGTTTACATATGATTATGTCCTCTCGTTTCTTCAAATTCAATAGTACTCTCAAATCAGCAGGTCTAAAAAAGGTGTCCAACTGGGTTTTGTTTAGATGAACATATGTTTTATGGACCAAATTAGAAATTTTTTGTTGGAGGTTAGCTATGTTTTGATTACATTCTAGTTTAGTTAACCTTTGAAAACATAATTTCAAAGGTAAAAAGAACCTGGCATAGTTGGGTCTAAAGGATGGAAGGCAAAAGTCCAAACCAAACGAAAGTAAAAATTCCTCTCTTTTAGATAAAACATAGTCAGAGAAGTTAAAAATACATTTTTTGTTAGACTGGAAGTCAGGAATAACGACACCGAGATTCAAAAGCTTTCTTTGGTGTCTCGTAAAAAACATCAGAGATATGTTGTTTGATAAATTTACAAAACATTCTTTGGTACAGTAAGCGATCTAACATGGATAAATCATTGTACAATAAATTCTTCAATTGTTGAGTAGTTGCAGTTAATTGTTCAATCGTGCGAAGTTTACTATCATTTCATTCTTGAGTAAAGTCTTGAGTGCATCTTTGTAGAACTGGGTGTTGTACAGGGTGGATTTGTACAATCTAAAGCGGATGAACTTCGGAGTAGTGTCATTAATTTGGCAGTATTGAAGAAAATCAGATCAGCTTTGGCCTTTTCCAGTCTAAGGGTAGTCTTCTCTAGTTTTCTTGAGGTAGATATAGTAATGGACGGATAACGGTGCTTCAGCAGTTGAGAAAAGTGGTGAATTCCTCGTAGTCGAAGACGAAAGGCGAATAGGAGAACGAAGAAGAGTTTCCGTATCATCGTTGGAGAGACACAGCAGGTCAGTGAATACACATATAAACCTCCAGGGGATGTCCATGTACAAATCCACCCTGTACAACACCCAGTTCTACAAAGATGCACTCAAGACTTTACTCAAGAATGAAATTGATAGTAAACTTCGCACGATTGAACAATTACTGCAACTACTCAACAATTGAAGAATTTATTGTACAATGATTTATCCATGTTAGATCGCTTACTGTACCAAAGAATGATTTGTAAATTTATCAACAACTATATCTCTGATGTTTTTACGAGACAACCAAAGAAAGCTTTTGAATCTCGGTGTCGTTATTCCTGACTTCCAGTCTAACAAAAAATGTATTTTTAACTTCTCTGACTATTTTGTTTTTTATCTAAAAGAGAGGAATTTTTTACTTTCGTTTGGTTTGGACTTTTGCCTTCCATCCTTTAGACCCAACTATGCCAGGTTCTTTTTACCTTTGAAATTATGTTTCAAAGGTTAACTAAACTAGAATGTAATCAAACATAGCTAACCTCCAACAAAAAATTTCTAATTTGGTCCATAAAACATATGTTCATCTAAAAACCCAGTGGACACCTTTTTTAGACCTGCTGATTTGAGAGTACTATTGAATTTGAAGAAACGAGAGGACATAATCATATGTAAACCAGACAAGGGTAAGGGAGTGGTCATTCTAAACAAGAAGGATTATTTACAAAAAATGGAAACCATCTTGTCTGACAGTTCGAAGTTTGATGTCCATGGCGAACCTTCCTTTCTTGATATATATAAGCGAGAAGACAAGATTAACAGATTTCTAAGGAAAATTAAAAATGATAACATCATAAATGAAACAACTTATCAACAACTGTTTGTCACTGGTTCATCTTTTAGTGTTCTTTATGGGCAACCAAAAAATACATAAACCTGATCTACCTTTAAGACCAATTATGGCTGCTTATAACAATCCCTCTTTCTCTATCTCAAAATTTTTAGCTGGACTTTATCTGAATATAGTAATAATGAATACTCTTTGAAAAATGGATATGACTTTCAACAACTGATTACTAGACAAGATGGAGATTACTATATGGTTAGTTTTTGACGTTGAGTCTCTATTTACCAACGTACCTCTTATGAAACCATCAATATTATACTTAACAAAATATTTATTAATGATGATACAAATTTCCATGGTTTTAATCGGGCTATTTTTAAACAATTACTCGATCTTGCAGTGCAAGATTCCGGAAAAAATTTTTTTTTTTTTTGTTTGTATTAATCAGCGACTCTCTCGCAGGTCGATGGAGGTTTGCAATTGGTTCCCCTTTATGCCCATTTTTGCGAATTTTTTTATGTCTCATTTGGATTCTGAAGTTTAAACCGATGTGATTTTAACTTTAAGCCTCTTTTACAAGGCAGATAGTGGATGAATACCTTTGCTTTGTTTCACACCATGGCAATGTTCTTCTTTTTTTAGAGTACCTTAACAACTTTTTCATCTAATTTTCATTTTAAATGGAAGTTGAGAACAGATGATTGTTTACCTTTTTAGATTTGAAAATTATCCCAGAACGTAACTCTAGTTCTCCACGTCGGTCCCTATAGAAAACGCACTTTTACTGGACTGACTACATTTATTATAGTTCGTGTCAACAACTTTAAAATTAATATATTCACACTTTTGGTTAATAGAGCACTGAAATACTCTTCGTCTTGGCTCTATTTCCACGTGACAATGACTTTTTTTGCTAGGTTTCTCAATCTAATTCGTTTCCACGCCATTGTTCAAAAACCATCAACAAAATACTTACAAAATTTTTGCAGCCACCAATAACTAAATTTTTAATGTCCCTAAAAGACTATTTTATGTCACAATCCCCTATATATCTGACTTGAATTTACATCCAGCCTGAAATGAATCATTGAACAGGAGATACCTGACTTAAAGTCAACTCATGTCCATCATAACCTGCACAATTGGTTCCTTTTGTTAACTATAAAGATCGCCTTCAGCCTTTTATGCGATCCAACGTTATATATAATTTCCATGCCCTGTGTTGTCCGGGCTCTTACCGTCCGGATCAGCTCGCAGGCTGTTAAGGGTCAGATATTGCCTCACTTGGCTTCAGCTTCGCACTGGTCAGGAATAAAGCAACCTGATTTTCCAACATCAGAAATCATAGCTTTTAATTGCAAAATTGAATACAAAAAGAACAGTTTTTTCATAATAGACCATGTCAACATCCTGACCATTTAACCACCCTTGAGTCTTTATAATAATCAAGAGGCTTGTTCCCTCCTCTACAGTAACACGTCCTCAGCAACTCTGTACCTGGCATAGTTGAAGTCGTTACTTTTTAACTTGTCGTATTCATTCCATCCTCTCTCCGCACAATGAACGGTTGTTTTAAGCAGTTCGCTTTTTAACCTGTTTTTTCATTTTTACTTTTGTTCTTTTATGTAATTTTAAGACTATTTTTAAATATAATGTGAATCTGTTTACACTTTTATGTTTGTTTATTTATAAATGTGTCTTATCTTTCACAGAACTGATGATGCACAGAAACATTATCATGTGCGAAACGTTTCTTAGAATAAATTTGATGTTTTAATCGTTGTATCATGGAACATCCCCACTGGAGGTTTTTTTATATATATTATATATAATTATATAGATATATTATATATATTATATATATATATATATATATATAATATATATATTATATATACACATACATATATTTTCTGATATCTCACACAACACACACACACGACACACACACCACACACGATAGAGATATATATATATATATATATAGAGATATATATATATTATATATATATCATATATATTATATATTATATAATATATATATATATAGATATATATATAGATTTTCCGTTTAATATCCCTTTTTTCCTCTCCGTTTTCTGAATGTGTGTATTTCCCAGTAGGAGGAAAATTGAAGGGTTTGCGTGCGCTAGTGACCTCACCATCCGACCTCTCAATCAAAACCTTCAATCACGAATTTCAGTCAGGCTTCTGAGGAGCGTCTTCTCTGTGACAAGTCATGCATGAGCCATGCCACTCTGCAGATGCAATTCTCTGTGCTAGATTGCGGACTCGTTCCGCCCTCCGCCTGAAGGCAACGAGGACATAGTTTATATATATATTATATATCATTAATATATATATATATATATATATATATATTATATATATATATATATATATATAATATATATATAGATATATGGAGGTTCTTAATATATATATCTATATATACTATTTATATTATACTCTAGATATTCCATCTGTTTCAACCCTGCTATTTTTGTAATCAGTATAAGTAAACGCTTGACGCGAAATAAAAGAAGGTTCTTTTCCTCTTAGTACATAAAACGACACAAGAAGATAATGAAGGTATCAGTGCCTCTGTTGTTTTGGCAGACAAAAACGATTTCAAAACACGAACAGGAGAGGAGTGAATGCTGAAAGGAAACTTGGATGAACGAGACTCCCACATTCACCAAATCCTTGCCTAAAATCCTTGAAAGGACTTAAGGGATGCTGTCCTGTTGTTCTCCACTGCAAATATATCCTTTTAGTTAGATCGTGTAAGGGCTCTCACTTTGTCTGTCTGTGGATCTGTGAGGTTTTTCCAAACCCCACTGTTAGGATTCTCCGTTTCTTTTGCGTATGGGTCTGTCAGCTTAATTCTGTCCCTACTGTGAAAGGGCTCACTGTTTGTCTTCTTGTAGACCTGTCGGTTTTTCCCAAACCCCCACTGTGAGAGTTCTCCGTTTGTTTATCTGCGGCTCTGTCTTCTTAACCCAATCCCTACTGTGAGGGCTCTGTGTTTGTGTCTGTGGGTCTGTCAGGTTTTCCCAAACCTCATTGTGAGAGCTCACAGTTTTCCGTCTGTGGATCTGTTAGTCATTTCCAAAGCCCACTGTGAGGGCTGTTTGACCCTATTGTGAGGGCTTTCAGTTTTTTTGTCTGAGGTTTTTCAGCTTATCCAAAAGCCCACTGTAAGTGCTCTTTGTTTGCCTGTCTCTGGCTGTTGATCTGTCAGCTTTTCTCAAACCCTACTGTGAGGCTTTCTAATTTTCTGTGTGGATCTGTCAGCTATTCCCTATTCACTGTGAGGGCTCTCTGTTTGTCTGTGGATATTTCAGATCCCAGACCCCACTATGAGGGCTCTCTGTTTGGCTCTCTGTGGATTTGTCAGCTTTTCTGTAGCCCTACTGTGAGGGATTTCTGTTTTTCTGTCTGTGGAACTGTCAGTTATTCCCTATTCCCAAAGCCCAATGTTAGGGCTCTCTGTTTGCCTGTCTGTGGATATTTCTGATCCCAGACCCCACTGTGATAGCTCTCTGTGGATTCTGTGGATTTGTTAGCCTTTCTCAAACCCTACCGTGAGGGTTTTCTGCTCTCCTGTCTGTGAAACTGTCAGCTATTCCCTATTCCCAAAGCCCACTGTTAGGGCTCTGTATGTCTGTCTGTGGATATTTCAGACCCCAAACCCCTCTGTGAGAGCTCTTTGTTTGGCTGTTTGTGGATCTGACAGCTTTTCTCAGACCCTACTGTGAGGGCTTCCTTTTTTCTGTCTGTGGATACGTCACATCCCAAAGACCATTATGAGGGCTCTATGTTTTTTTTTGTGTGTGATTTGTGTGCCTTTCTTAAACCCATCTGCTGAAAGCTCTTCCCTTCCCATTAGTCAGATCTCGATCGATACTCGCTCTCCTTTGAGTGGGAAGGGAGTCTTCCTACGCTCATGGTTATTTGTTTATGTTTTGAGGACGAGGTAATTACACAATCACCAGAGGCTTCTAAAAAGAGTGGGTTAATCGGCTCTGTATTAATTTGTGGTGGGAATTATTTAGATTTGAACGTTGCGTGACAAGAGCGTAATTATTTTGTTTTTCATTTTTAGTTTTATTACCAGTTATTGTTACGTTGTGCGTCATGTTACAAGACATTTCGTAATTAGTAAAATAATATATACATTCCCACACTCAGACAGACTCATACACATAAATACACACACACACACACAACACACACACATATATATATATATAATTTATATATATATATATAATATACTATATATATATATATATATTACACCCCTATAACCTATCTATCTACTAATCTCTCGATCTATCTATCTATTAATATATCCTAATCTATCTATCTATCTATCTATCGCTATCTACTATCTATCTATATCTATATCTATTTCTATATCTATATGTATATGTATATTATCTTCAAGTGCATATTGCTTTATATAAACAATAAAAATCATAGTAGTTTATGTAAAAGGAAGAGAATGTCAACTGGTTAGTAAATACAAACCGTACTACTACTATACTACTACTGCTACTACTATACTACTGCTACTACTACTACTGCTACTACTACTACTACTACTACTACTACAAGCATTGCAATCAACATTATAACACCAACATAATCGAGACTACACGTTTACGGATGTTGGGATTATGGTATTATTTGTCAAGTAATGAAGCCGATGAAGACATTCCCTCTTCCATCGACCTGGCTCTAATCAAGGTCTAGAGAATTCTATTGACCTATAGGCTCTAATAGTGGGTTGAATATCCAATTCTGTTTGCTCAGAATACCAATCCCGCCCTCAATTCGAGGACGTGCGGTCTTTATGGACGGGGATGATTTAATTAATAATGGTGTCATTGAAGAGCAAAGGAAATTTCCCACGACTTCATAAAAGCGAAATTTTCTGGATTGACACTGCAGTATTATCTTCACGTACTAATCTGTCAGTGCAACGTATGCAATTAATATTGAACTCTGTCATTCCTAGCTCTTGTGACTGAGGAATATTTCTTTGGTATATTTATTATCGAAGTATCTAATAAATGAGTTTCAGTCTCTGGCTGTATGACGTAGTTTTTTTTATAGTCTTGCAATGATGAAAAAAATTATACAACATTCATATGCCTTTCGCTCAGACATTATTTTGTGTTAGATATTGAAAACCAATCTCACACTATCCATAAGACATTGGTTATTCTATTTTCTGAAGAAATGGCATGTTCAGCCTTGTTCTACAATGAAAGATACTTCTAGGTAGGATTGATCAGGATAATTGTAATAACATTGATGATGCTGGACTGACGGATAAGACCTGAGGTTAGCTCAAAATAAGGAAAAAAATGAACTAAGAAAATAAGATTGTTTTTATTTCTATGTCATACTGATATGGAATGAATAATCTGATAATAAGTTTGCAGCAAGTTAGGGAAATATAACCTTAACTTCGGTACGCTATTTTTTCTATAAAATGTGTCTGTTGTATAAGATATTATAAAATATCGGCCTTTATCACTATATATATGATATATATAAATATATATCTTATAATATATATATATTAGTATATATATATTATATAATTATATATATATATATATATATTCGCAATATGAAATAAACACACACCAACACGCACAACAACGCACACACACACACACACACACACACATATATATATATATAGTATAATATATTATAAATATATATATATATATATATATATCATTATATGTGGTGTGGGTGTTGTGTGTGTGTGTTTGTGTGGTGAGATTGAAAGCAAGCATGTTTCATCGTATGATATTTTAATGATGATACCCTTATGATCCTGATATTGAAAGCATAACAAGGTAATTTCTTTTAACCAATGCTCTTTATTCGCAAAATTGATACAACTTTGCTACAGTGATTAAAGAGTCTTTGTCAAAGCTCCTATCCGTGGCAATCCGGTAACGGCACAACTTGGAAACTTTGCTCATTAACAGTGTTGCAGAGAGAGAGAGAGAGAGAGAGAGAGAGAGAGAGAGAGAGAGAGAGAGAGAGAAATTTTAGGGTAAAGTTAGTATCTGCTCTAATCTTAATTCAGTGTCTTCAGCAAAATAGAATTACATTTACGTCAAACATTCTCGAAACATTTGACGAAGAGGGAAGAGACAGAAGTAGTAATTGTGACTTAGAGGTATAAATGATAATTAAGTTGCTTGGTAACTATTCTGTTATGCTAACAAGCTGGAGTGAGGCAGATGAAATAGTTAGACGGGGTGATTCAGTCATTTAGCAAAGAGTGGCAAATCGGGAGGAGTAGACAAAGTGTGTGTAAAGGAAAATAGGTGGTTGGAGGACAATACAAAGAAGATAAAGATTAGAACGCATGTTCTGTCAAAAGAAACTATTATATTCCATTGAGATGAAAAGTTGTGAATATTCATACAAATAAATGTAAAGACATAAGAAAGAATTTTCGCTACAGAAATGGCTATGCCAGAGCTTTGGAAAAAGTCTTGCATTAGAAGAAGGCCGCCTGTAAAGGTCACGGCACTGGGGCCATATTTGATCAGTTAAAACAAATTTAAGTTTATTTTCTATGAGATAATGAGTGTTGTGTACTACAGTTTTTGCTGAAGCTTAAGAAGGGGAAGGCTTCAGAAGAATATTATTAGATAAGGAAAAATATTACGTATAAAAAGCTTCAATAAAAAAAAGGATTCTTAGGGCATCATTAAGTGACGGAATGCAAAACTGGATAAAAAATGTTAAAACAGAGGAGTAAAGTAGTCTGTGAATTCTTAAAAGAATGAAATAACCGTTCAAGAATACGATTTGAATAAGATGACAAATAAAAAAAAGGGGAAGAATTAGGTATAAATACTTAAAATGCATCGTCCCAGTGATCTATCTACCGTATATATACGGTGTCCGAAAACGTTCGATCTATAAACCATATTAGAGACCTGACTTGTCTCTTACTTATCACTCTTTTTTTCTTGTATTTCGTGTTCTGTGACAGCAGCCGGGAAATTGGTCAGAGAGAGAGAGAGAGAGAGAGAGAGAGAGAGAGAAGGACTTCATCAGCACTGTATTAAAAAAAAGGGGGGGGGGGGGGGGATTTGCGTAAGGTAAAGCCAAGGCGAGGGGAAACCATTTTCTTTCCATTTCCAACCCCTTTTGTATTTTCGTTCCACTTCCTCTCGCTCTCATGCATCCCAAAAGAAGATTACGTGTATTTGAATATGAATTTCTAGGTCCATATTTGTTTTTGCTAATTGTAATCGGATGCCCACGCCAGCCTCCATTGTATTTATTTATTTAAGTTTTGCAAAGCAGCGAGCTAGAGTTTTTTCCTTCTAAAAACAAAGTTGCAAAGGGAGAATTCTTTTTAGGTACCAGGCTTAGTTACACGCATGGTTGGGACGTTAATTATGAGGTTTGGGGTCATGTCAGTCCCTCCTCTTTTCAAAGGCTGTTTTTCAACGTTTCTGAAACATTATTTTCTTTTCGGTTGAAACACAGCACGCTGAAGTCGATCTGTATAATAAACGGCTCTGCTTTCGTTAACTTTCTTCTGTATTCACGTTTTAACTTATTTTTGTTAATGTTTCCCGTTCTCTTTTGAATGTATTGCTTCTGTGTTAAATCTTGTCGTACATATATCCAATGTTCATAACTATATATCAACACTTTTTATATGGTTTCGTTTTATATTTCAAGTCTTCATATGAAAATATATTAACAAGACGTTGCAAATGATTTTTGTTAATGTTTCCAGTTTTCACGAAAAGCAACAGAGCCCTTAGTTTTTCTTCCCGTATGATCAACTTCGGTCTCTAAATATAGATAAAAAAATTTGATGAAATTGTTCTCAGATAACCTCTGACGATATAATGCTAAGTTACTCTTGTAATCAGGAAAAATCAAATCGCTAAAACAATTGAATTGCAACCCAAGAAAATTAAAGATGTAATTTGTAATTTTTAGGAAAAGGGTAAACATAGCAGACCACACTGAAATGATTTCGAAATGTATTTCTACGAAAATACGTGCACATCTGTGGCATACTTACTGAGGTGTCATCGAGGTATATAATGAGATTCTGTCAAGTAACGTTGTTTTCCAATTATCCCAGAGAGAGAATAGAGAGAGAGAGAGAAGAGAGAGAGAGCGAGAGAAGAGATTGAGAGAGAAGAAGAGAGAGAGTATGATATATTTACATACTATATATATATATATATATATATTATATATATATATATATAATATATATATATATATATATATATATTATCTATATATATTATATTTTTGTGTGTGTGTGTGTGTGTGTGTGTGCGCTGATTCATACAGTTTTTTGGGGAATGCCTTTTTCCGTGCTAATTCTGAAGTCCGCGTGAAACCCGTTTTAAGAGATGTTGTGTGTATGTGTAACAAACAAGTCCAACCGCCAAGACTTTATATTTGGCGGTGGCTTCGGCAGTTTCAAAACGAGTGCACGTATCTTTATATCCATATCTTTGAAGTTGGCCGTTGTATCTATGAGCAGAGTAACCAATCAGCTTCTTGCATAACGATGCCAGGTGAAAGGGGCATTTGAAACAGGCCGCACCAGCGTCCGGACCAGTTTCGTTTAGTGGGTGCCCTACAGTAAAGACCGGGTCGAGACGAATGCCCATTGCCCCTCATTCCGTCGCTGTTTCACACAAAGACGTGTGTCAACCATGAGATGTCAATAACGTCTAACCTGCCGTCCGGTTGTGCACTAGTATAGTTAACGTGATAATTACAGTAAAGGCCACCTGTATAGCTAAGAAGAATACACCTGTGTTAAACGTTTGCATCGATTATTATTTTGCAATGTCCTACATTGCAATGCCATGTAAACTTTCTCTCTTCCTGTTTTTTCCCTCATATCCCGAACCCACAAATAGATCAGGTCATATATCTATATATATATATATATATATATATATATATATATATATAATATATATATTATAGATATGTATGTATGTATGTAATATATATATATGTATGGTATTATATATATATATATTATTATTATATCATATGTATATCTATATAGTATATATATCTATATATTATATAATTTAACGTAAAAACGGCCAATGGGCTTATGTGGCGATAACATCTGGCAGTTCTCGATGGTCATCATTCCAGATATTAACCAGACCGAAAGTTATTCACCATTTCATATCGTACGGTCGGCAGTATGTATTAGAGGGCAAAGGGGGTTTCTTATGGAAACCTTCCGTGATTAATTCCATCGTAAATTATAATGGTAATACGATCTATTTCCTAAATATTAAACTTTGACCTCTGGAAAAACTACGAAGGATGCCAAATTGCAAATTTATATTTTGGGGCGCAAAATTTTTAGAATTATCGATACTATGTTTTAGCTTTTCTTTCACTAGCTGGGAGTTTTTGTAATTACAAAAAAAAAAAACCCCCCAAACACAAAGAAAACACCCGACCAGACACAATAAGGTTTAGCTTTACCTTTTTCGATATTTTTCCATTTATCTGTTTTGTAAATGAAATTTAAATATTACGTGGTTTTTTCATTGGAACTTAGGGTTACTTATGAACTGTCTGAATTGCCCATTAAATTATATAATATATATATATATATATATATATATATAATATATACATATATATATCATATATATCTATATCTAATCTCTATATATATATATATATATTATATATAATGTATGTATGTGTGTTTGTTATGAATATATATATATCCCTATGAATATATTACCTACGCTAAATTGGTGCTGACATTCTGAGATTGGAAAAGATTTAGTTCAAAGAGCTGCGGATACAACACCACTACAGGTCTCTGAAGAATAATCTTAGATGTTTACGAATACTTCCTCGCGAGGATTCTTTGATGTAACGATAACAATAAAGCATTTTTTTATAGCAGAAAGTACGTTAATTTCTTTAAAATTGAGACTGCATGTAATTTCACACTTCAGCGCAGTTAAATATATAAAAAAGGAGAGACTACTCTTAAAATATTAAATTACTAAATGTATGAAAACATCACATATATTTATTGAAGTGACATTATTTTTGAATGGAATTAAAAAAACATGCAGAATTCAGCTAAATACAGATACCTTGCTAAATAAAAAGAAATGTTCGAGTCGTACGCATCTTCAAAGAGCATTGCTCAAGCAAGAAACTGAAACCGTTCTAGGAAAGTATCATTATGTGTAAACGAGAAGAAAAAATATACATTTTTTTCCAATGTTTTATGAAACTCAGCTCCGGCGAAGGCTTCCCAAACCTTTTTGCCGCATGTTTTCTCCAGCCAAGATCCCGGAAGCAAACAATTTCCTGCTTAAAAAAGAGAATTCTTTTGACTCAAGTAACTAAAACATGTTACTTGACCTTGCTTTTTTTTCCCTTGCGCTGGTACTCGTGCAAGAAATAATACATTTAAAATTTAAAAGGAAAAAAAGTAGAGCTGAAAAAAGCTTGACGATAAAAAAAATTGCTGGTCATATGCGGTAAACTGTATCCAGAATAAGGCAAAAGTTAAACCGCAGGAGTTCTCCTGGAACTTTTTTTCGTTTCTTTTTTGGTTGTAGATTGTTCTTAGTTTTTTTAGCCTCTTTTTTAAACTTGTCATCTTCTTCTCTTCTTCCGTCTTCCTATTATTATTATTATTATTATTGTTTTTTTGCTTATCACAGTCCTCCAATTTCGACTGGGTGTATTTATCGTGGAGTTTCCGGGTGCTCCTGCCTCCTTAGGAGTCCATCACTTTTCTTCCTATGGTGCGCCGTTTCTAGGATCACACTCTTCTTCATGAGTCCGAAGCTACTTCACCTCTTGTTTTCTAGATTTTCCTTTTCAGGGATATTGGATCGTGCCTCGGTGCTCCTATGATTATGGGTCGATATCTTACTGTGCATATCCATATCCTTCTTATTTCGATTTCGATCTTGTACTTAATCCAATTTTTTTTTCCCTTTCTTTCTCTTCAACTCTAGTGTCCCATGGTATTGCGACATCATGAGTGATACTTTCTCTTACTTTGTCAATCAACGTCCACGTCCTGGTCTTTGCACGTATCACCCTATCCGTTCTGATACCATATCCCCCAGAGGATCTTTGCATGTCGTTTTCTATCACTCCCCTCAGGTTGGTGCTTTCGTACCACTTATTACTAGCAAGGTATCTGGAATGTTTCTTGCAACAGGCTTCAGTGGAGGGCTTTTGCCACTGAATCAGCCTCTTTTTGACTGGTTCTGTGCCAGTGCCGGCATTCGCTTGCTATGTGGTTTTGGTTTTTCATTTTTCGTATTGCACTTCCTACATGTGGGAGAGATGTTATTTCCGTCTATCGTCTTTAACATATCTGTTTTTAGGGTCTGATCTTGTGCCGCTGTTATCATTCCTTCAGTTTCCCTTCTTTAGCTCTCCCCTCTGTAAGCCATTGCCATGTGTCATCGCTGGCTAGTTTCTTTATCGTCTCATGTATTGTCCGTGCATTGGTTTTGTTGTGCCAGTCCTCGTTTCTGTCCTGTCATCTCCTGTCCTCTGTATATTTCTGGGTCTTCGTCTACTTTTATTATCCTTCTTCATGCACTCTTTAGCGACTCTCTTCACTGGTTTTTCAGATATTGCTCCCAGTGCTCGGTTCTCGATGTTGACTCAGTCCTCTATACTTAGTAGTCCTCTCCCTCCTTCCTTTCGGTTATTATAGTCTGTCCGTATTTGTTGCTCTTGGGTGTAGTGGGGCTTGTCTATTTCCCATATGTTTCCGGTTTTCTGATCTATGCTGCGGAGTGCGCCTTCGTCCATTCCTCATTCTGTGCTGTATCTGATTACTGGCCCTACCTATGGTGTTTTGTGCTTTTTTATCATATTTCCGGCGTTGAGTTTTGACTTGAGTATCGCCTTGAAGTCTCTGCATATATTCTTTCCTTATCGTTGTCCTTCATCTCTTGGTGCCTTTATTCCCCTTTCCTTCCATTATTCCCCGGTATTTGTATCCATTTCTCATCGTATGTGTTTGATGTGCTCCCATCTGGGTAGCTTTATCCTTCATTTTTCTCGTTACTTTGTCCTTTTTGTATGTTGACTAAGGCGCATTTTTTTTCTATTCCAAACTCCATCCTCATGTCCCCAGATACAATCCTTAAGTCGGATTAGGGTATCTATTTCCTTGATGCTCTTACCATAGAGTTGATGTCATCATGAACTCAGATGGTTGATTATTATTATTATATTTTTTGTCCATCACATTCATCCTATACGTTTGGGGGGGGGTTTTTTAAATAGTGTAAGTTTCCGGGTTGCAGCCTGCTACATTACCATTAGGAGTCCATCACCATGTGTGGTGTTTTTAAGTGCACAGTCTTCTGCATGAGTCCTGGAGCTACTTCGGCATCTAGTTTTTCCAGGTTCCTTTCAGGATCTTAGGATCGTTGCCAAGCGTTCTAATGATTAGGGTACAATTTCTACTGCATATCCTGTTCCTACTTATTTCTATTTTCAGGTCTTGATATTATCCATTTTTTCCTGTCTTTCTCTTCAACTCTGGTGTCCGCCATGGTATTTGCGACATCAATGGTGGATACTTTCTTCTTCATTTGGCAATCAACGTCACGTCTTGGTCTATTTTGCACGTATCAACCCTATCTGTTCTGAATACCATAGTCCGAGGATCTTTTGCTTCTATGTGTTTGTGTTGCTCCATCTGTAGCTTTATATCCCTTCAGTTCTGTTACTTTGCCCTTGTGATATTGACTAAGCGCTTTTTATATCCACACTCCTTCCTGAATGTCCCCAGATACAATCCTTACAGTCTGGATTAGGGTATCTATTGTCCTTGATGCTCTTCCATACAGCTTGATTGTCGTCCATGACTCGGATGGTTATTTCTGTTTGGCCTCTTTTCTTGAGTTGGTACACGCATCCATCTTTCTGTAAGTACTTTTGCGTCATGGAATCATGGCTACTACGAAGAGTAGTGGGACAGTGATTCGCCATGCAAGATCCCTGCCGTGATATTTAACGCTCTGCTAAGTCCTTATTTCCAGAGCTTGTAAGTATTGTATTTCCAGTTTGTGCAATTGATTTTTTGAGGAAGCTGATGGGGTTATTCCTCGGCCCCATATATTTTCAGGCATTCTGTTATCCATGTGTAATGGGTATCATGTTGCAAAGGCTTTCTTTAAGTCTATCCACGCCATGCTTAGGTTTGGTTTTTTCCTTCTCCTCGGTTCTTCATTACCATTTTATCTATCAGGAGCTGGGCCTTTTTGTGTCCCTACACCTTCCTTCGCAGCCTTTCTGTTGGTGGGGATGGTGGTTTGTCTCCTCTAGGTGTTTTTTTTCTTTTTTTTGTATAGCTTTCATTGATGATACCTGTTGCTAACTTCCCACATTATTGGGTAGGGAGGTGATAGACCTGTATTACTGCTATATTTCCTTACTCTTGTCTTTTTTTGTACTAAGGATTGTCCTTCATTTGGTCACCATTTGGTGGCATGGTGATTTGATATACAATGCTGGAGTTGTTCTGCTATTCGTGGGTGTGGTCCTTGAGTTTTTGAGCCCCTATCCATGGACCCTTCATGATTATATTATATTATTATAGTATTATTATTATTATTATATTATTATTATTATTATTATTATTATTATATTATTAATTATTATTATTTGGTCTATCACAGTCCTCCAATTCGACTGGTAGGTATTTATAGTGTGGGGCCCGGGTGCATCCTGCCTCCTTAGTGGTCCCATCCACTTTTCTTAACTATGTTCGCTTTTTTCTAGATCACAATCTTCTGAAGGAGTCCTGGAGCTACTTTCAGCCTCTAGTTTTTTCTATTTCCTTTTCAGGGATTATTGGGATCGTGCCCTAGTGTTCCTATGCTTTATGGTAACAAATGTCCACTGGCATATCCCATATCCTTCTTATTTATATTTCAGGTCTGATAACTTATTCCAGTTTTTCCTCTTTCTTACTCACTCAACTCTGTGTCCTCCCATGGGGTATTGCGACATCAATGAGTGATACTTTTCTTCCTTGATTTTGTCAATCAACGTCACGTCTGTCTATTTGCACATATATCCCTATCTGTTCTTATACCATAGTCCAGAGGATCGTTGGCCTGATCGTTTTCTATCACTCCTTCGGGTGGTGTTTCGTACACTTATTACTGCAAGGTAGCTGTTTCTTGCACCGGCTCCAGTGGAGGCTTTTATTATCAGGGGGATCGTGGCCTCTCTTTGTACTGGTTATGTGCACGTGCCGGATATGTGGTTTGACTATGTGATATGTGCCTCGTTTTTCATTTTACCTTCTACATTTGGGTGAAACGTTCTTCCCATCTATCGTTCTTTGAACATATCTGGTTCTTATGGCCTGATCTTGTGTCGCAGTTAGCATTCCTTCGTTTCGTTAATGAGTTCTTCATTATTATTATTATTATTATTATTATTATTAATTATTATTATTATTATTATTATTATTATTATTATTATTATTATTATTATTCCGCATAGAACCTGGATGGGAGAAAGGGATTGTCTATAATTGGGGAAAATTGGAATATAAAAGTTGTAAGAAGCATCCTTACATCGTTATCAGCAACACAAACACACAACAACCAACAATTTAATAATATAATAATAATAATAATAATAAATAATAATAATATAATATAATAAATAATAATAAAATAATAATAAATAATAATAATAATAATAATAATAATTGGCGCCGTGGCAGAGTGGGTTAGGTCGTCCAATGGACTGGTTAAGCAACCATTTAGGCTGGTCAGTCCCGTTGGATGGGTGGACCGGCGTACCCTTCCTCGGCGTTGATTCTTGGGAAAGGATCTTTTACCATAATTCCTCAGTCTACTCAGCTGTAAAGGAGTACCTTTCCCTTCCCCTGTGGGGTAGGGTCCCAGCTATGGTTACATGGCAAAACTCAGCAATGATCGAAGAAATGAAGGAATAAAACGAAACGACATAAATGGAACCTCTGTCAATAGAGGAGCTTCTTCGTCCGGCAGCCAGGTATCACCCAATTGAGAGGGTAAGACGGTCAGGTACTTGATGTCATCATCCAGCAACTGACCCCGACAACGACAGTAACAACAGCTGATATTGGAGCTACAGAGCAAACCAAAGGAAAAATGGACAAGAGAAGAAAATAAGGAATGTGTGGAGATGCTTACATCAAAGCAACTCGCGAGAGATGATATAGAAGAAGGTTGGTCATTATCTGAATGAGAGGAATAACACCCCCCCAAACAAGTAGCGGCTGGCAGACCAAGCAAGGAACATAAAGAAAAAGAACTGGCTCTCCCCAACAGAAAGAGAAGAACTGGAAAGGGGAAATGTCACACGACAACGAATTACACGAAGACGAACTGAGAGACGATGCCACAGAAGACGACAGGGATGATGAGGTATCAAACAACGACACACGAAGAAACACCGACTGGATGAAGCCAGATACAGACAGAACAAAGATCCCCTCCATGAAAGCCTACAACACCAAGAAATTTAGGGAGAAAACAAGTTAGGTCAATGAAATAATGGGCATAATACACACCACCAGTATCACAGAAACAAATAACTTGGCATATGCAGGAGCAAAATTAGTAGCAGAACTGATGGGGATACGAACACCAACACCACCAGCATAACCAACCCAACAAAAACCAAAACAGCAACCTCCTTGGAAAAGGCGCTTGAAAAAGCAAATCATGGTGATGAGATCTGACTTGAGTAAACTGAAAGAAATGGCAGAAAAAAGGCTAAGAAGCAAGAAAACAAGGGAGGAACTCAACGAGAAATACAGAGTACAATAGGGGGGACTAAACAACATAATAGATGTAAAACAGAGGCTTAAGGCCAAAGCACATAAGATCCAACGGTACATGAACAGGAATAAGGGATACCAACAGAACAAATTATTCGTAACTAACCAGAAAAGACTATACAGCCAAGTAAGAGGGGAAGATAACCATCAAGAAATTCCTGAAGCCGAGCCAATTAAGAGACACTGGGAAAACATATGGAGCAATCCGGTATCACACAACAAACATGCAACATGGCTCCAGGATGATAAGGAAGAAGAAACAGGGAGAATAAAACAAAGATTCACAGTGATCACGACAGACACAGTCAGACACTAACCAAAGAAAAGGCCAAACTGGAAAGCCCCAGGTCCCGATGAAGTCCATGGATAAGGGCTCAAAAACTTCAAGGCCCTACACCCACAAATAGCAGAACAACTCCAGCATTGTATCTCAAATCACCATGCACCCAAATGGATGACCACAGGAAGAACATCCTTAGTACAAAAAGACAAGAATAAGGGAAATATAGCCAGTAACTACAGGCCTATCACCTGCCTGCCAATAATGTGGAAGTTACTAACAGGTATCATCAGTGAAAGGCTATACAACTACCTAGAGGAGACAAACACCATCCCCCACCAACAGAAAGGCTGCAGAAGGAAGTGTAGGGGCACAAAAGACCAGCTCCTGATAGACAAAATGGTAATGAAGAACAGTAGGAGAAGGAAAATCAACCTAAGCATGGCATGGATAGACTATAAGCAAGGCTTTGACATGATACCACACACATGGCTAATAGAATGCCTGAAAATATATGGGGCAGAGGAAAACACCATCAGCTTCCTCAAAAATGCAATGCACAACTGGAATACAATACTTACAAGCTCTGGAATAAGACTAGCAGAGGTTAATAACAGGAGAGGGATCTTGCATGGCGACTCACTGTCCCCACTACTCTTTGTAGTAGCCATGATTCCCATGACAAAAGTACTACAGCAGATGGATGCCGGGTACCAACTCAAGAAAAGAGGCAACAGAATCAACCATCTGTTGTTCATGGACGACATCAAGCTGTATGGTAAGAGCATCAAGGAAATAGATACCCTAATCCAGACTGTAAGGATTGTATTTGGGGACATCAGGATGGAGTTTGGAATAGAAAAATGCGCCTTAGTCAACATACAAAAAGGCAAAGTAACGAGAAATGAAGGGATAAAGCTACCAAATGGAGCATCATCAAACACATAGATGAGACTGGATACAAATACCTGGGAATAATGGAAGGAGGGGATATAAAACACCAAGAGATGAAGGACACAATCAGGAAAGAATATATGCAGAGACTCAAGGCGATCCTCAAATCAAAACTCAACGCCGGAAATATGATAAAAGCCATGAACACATGGGCAGTGCCAGTAATCAGATACAGCGCAGGAATAATGGAATGGACGAAGGCAGCACTCCGCAGCATAGATCAGAAAACCAGGAAACATATGACAATACACAAAGCACTATACCCAAGAGCAAATACGGACAGACTATACATAACACGAAAGGAAGGAGGGAGAGGACTACTAAGCATAGAGGACTGCGTCAACATCGAGAACAGAGCACTGGGGCAATATCTGAAAACCAGTGAAGACGAGAGGCTAAAGAGTGCATGGGAAGAAAGACTAATAAAAGTAGACGAAGACCCAGAAATATACGGACAGGAGAATGACAACAAACCAATGCACGGACAATACATGAGACAGATAAAGAACTAGCCAGCGATGACACATGGCAATGGTTACAGAGGGGAGAGCTAAAGAAGGAAACTGAAGGAATGATAACAGCAGCACAAGATCAGGCCCTAAGAACCAGATATGTTCAAAGAACGATAGACGGACATAACATCTCTCCCATATGTAGGAAGTGCAATACGAAAAATGAGACCATAACCCACATAGCAAGCGAATTCCCGGCACATGCACAGAACCAGTACAAAAAGAGGCATGATTCAGTGGCAAAAGCCCTCCAATGGAGCCTGTGCAAGAAACATCAGCTACCTTGCAATAATAAGTGGTACGAGCACCAACCTGAGGGAGTGATACAAAACGATCAGGCAAAGATCCTCTGGGACTAAAGTATCAGAACAAATAGGGTGATACGTGCAAATAGACCAGGCGTGACATTGATGGACTAAATGAAGAAGAAAGTCTCACTCATTGATGTCGCAATACCATGGGACACCAGAGTTGAAGAGAAAGAGAGGGAAAAAATGGATAAGTATCAAGATCTGAAAATATAAATAAGAAGGATATGGGATATGCCAGTGGAAATCGTACCCATAATCATA
>NC_061090.1:68994468-68999468 GCF_015104395.2 Macrobrachium nipponense | reverse complement strand
TCTCCAAACAATTCCCTCATCAATCTGTTAAATATGGCAGGTGCTGTTACTAATCCAAATGGTAATACCGTAAATTGGTAAAGTCCCTTGCGAGTTGCAAATGCAGTATATGGTTTACTATCCTCTGCTAACGAAATCTGCCAGTACCCCTTTGTCAAATCCAGTTTGGTAAAGTATTTACTACCAGCAATTTTAGAGAGTATCGTCTACCTCTGGCATCGGTTCTGCATCAATTTAACCAGTTTATTCAGCTGCCTCAGATCTAAACATAAACCTAACCTTTTCCATCTTTCTTTGGAGCTACACACTTGGTGAAGAATATGGAGACTTGGATGGTTCAATAATATTTAAATCTTTCAAATTTTGCAGTTCCTTACTTACCACTGCCTGCAAGTGATACGGAATAGGATAAGGTCTTGCTCTTACCACCTCTGGATATTCCAATTCAATGTGACAAACTTGTTTCCTGGTTTTACCTGGGACATCTGTGAACAGATCTTTGAAAATTCTCAAGAATTTCTCTTTGCGTCAGCTAACATTGCTGTTGTCAGTCCTCATTCAGGTTAACATCCATCCAATTTTCCTGCTGATGTGACTGGGTGTTGTACAGGCCTCTCCAACCAAGCATTCTTCCAACACTGCTACAGAAGCCTTATGTATCTCTGCTGGATCCCTATAAACATCTCTTTTTAACATATTTATGTGGAATTTTCTGGGAGTATTATTCACATCAATGACATAGTTAAGTCTGTGCAAACCTTAGTTACTTTATAAGGACCTTTCCACTGCAGTAATAACTTATTATTGTTAGGTTGGTAGCAATAAAGAACATCATCACCAACTTTCAATTTCCTATTCTTAGTTTTCAGATCATAATACTTCTTAGCTTAATCTTGGGCACTGTGAAGTCCTTCACTAGCTAACCTGCAAGTATCCTCAAGTCTTTCTCTTAGATTAATAACATATTCGTAAGATGTCCTCACCTCAGGTTCTTCAATATCCTCAGTCCATAATTCCTTAAGAAAAAGTTTAAAGGACCCCTAACAGTATGGCCATAAACCAATTCAAAAGGAGAAAACTTAGTACTTCCTGTGTTACATCTCTATAAGCGAATAATAATGGGTGCTAAGAATCTATGCCACTCCTTAGGTTGTTCCACTTACACATCCTCTTCAACATTTTCTTAAGAGTGCCATTAAATCTTTCCACCAGGCCCATTACATAGCGTGATAGGGAGTAGTGTTAATCATCCTGATTGACAACAACCTATAAACTTCTTCCATGATTTCTGAAGTAAATTGTGTTCCTCTATCAGACAAAACCTCTCGAGGTATACCAATCCTACAAAATATTTCCAGTAATGCTTCTGCGACAGTTAGAGAATCAATATTTGATAAAGCTACAGCTTCAGGATACCTTGTTGCAAAATCAACAACTGTTAGAATATATCTTGAGCAATTTGAGGATTCTAGGTTCAATAGGACCCCACTAAATCACCCCAACTTTAGCAAAAGGTTCCCCTATTACAGGCATCTTTCCTAACCTAGCTTTACCCACTCTACCTTTGTCTACAGTACGCTGACAAATATCACATGACCTAATATATCTAACTACTTCTCAAATAATACCTGGCAGGTAGAATTTATCTAAAATTCTATTTTTAGTTTTGTCAATACCAAGATGACCACCCATCAATCCTGAGTGAGCCAGTTCCAAAATTGTTGATCTGAATGTACTAGGAATAATTAACTGTTCTTTAAAAGTTTCTCCTACCTTGACCTTTCTATAAAGAATTCCTTTCTTAAAAATATATCCTGAAATTTCAGTTCCCTTTCCTCTGCTGAACTCCCGACACTCTTGAGCATACTTCTTTATCTTCACGAGACTAGTGTCTTCTTCCTGTGATTCCCTGATGGACTTTGTTTTCATGAGATCCAATACTTCAGTTATTTTAAGTCTAGGGTTTTTCTTGGTCTTCTGGCTTCTTGTTGTTACTGCACCAGCAGGGCTATTCAGACCTTTACCTAGGGTTGCACCGGGTATTTCACCAATGATTACATCATACAATGGGTTGTCTAAACAAGCTGCTAGAGTATTACCTGTAAAATAGGACACTTCACAAAAATTTCAGCTTCTGGATACACCATAAACTTCAGAATTAGCCATAATAACATTGACTAATTTACCTGTAAACTTTTCCTTGGGTACCAGGCTTTTCCTTACTAATACAGTGGTGCAGCGTGGTGTCCCTCATCACTAACACTGGCGTTCCCTCAACTTCCCCAGGGCTGTATTTAGTTTCTCTCGTTCACGCTTGCACTACTTTCACCACAAACTACTTTAAATCCTTTCCCTTCTTTAATAATCCAGCCATCTTCATTCATAATTTTCTTTAGGATCAACTTTGACAAAGTAGCTGCGTGTTCGGATTTATTAGATAGAGTCTTACCTTTTGAAACACTACTGTCCTTGGAGGTAACTTGTTCCTTCACCACAGCAGCCGCAGCCTTACCTTTCTTGTCAGGTGCACTTATTTTTCTGCCACCACTACTTTATAATAGCAATCTTTTGCCCTATGCCCCACTCTTGCCACAAACAAAACAGTTAAAACTTGCACCTGCAAAAATTGGAGCATTACCACTACTGACTTTACTTTGCACTGTAGGTGTTACCACTGGTTTACTGGGAAATTTTTGCACTGGATAACCATGAGCCTCTATATATCGGTCAGCACTTGCTACCACTTCCTGAAGGATTTTAAATGTCTTTCTTAAGAAAAATACTTAAGTTACGGTCACAAGCTTCAAAAATTGTTCCCTCAAAATCAAATCCTCAAAGGACTCAAAGTCTTTACTACATCTTTCCATCTCCATCCATCTATGCAACAACTTTTTCATACGATCTGCCAAATGTTGAGCAGTTTCACCTCTAACTAACTTAGAACTTCGAAATTTCTTATGGAACCCTTCAGAAGTACAGTCAAAACCTTTTAACAGAGCAGCTTTTACCTGGTCATAACTTTCTGCCTCAGTTGCAGTTAACTGATGGTAAATTTCCAATGCCTTACCTTGAAGTAGGGATGCCAAGCTAATTGCCCAAACCTCATGCTTCCATTCTGCACTGGTAGCAAACCTCTCAAACCTTTGAAGATAAGCGTCGATGTCATCAGTTTTATCGTTGAACACTGGTAACTTGGTAGCTTAGCTTTGTCTAGCCTCGGTTACTTTCCTTCTGCAGATCCAGGTGGTCTAGCCAATTTGAGCTTTAACTCTTTCTTTCTCATTTCCTCTTCAGCTTAACTTTAGCTAACTCAACTTCTTTAAGGGCCTCTGCTTGAGCTGCCTGGGTTTGAGCCTGAGCCTCAACTTGAGCCTGCGCTGCTTGTAGTTCCAGCTTTTTTAATTCTCTTGCTTCTGTTCTCTCCTGACGTTCAGATTTCGGCTTTTCTTTTTCGCTTTTTCTTCTTCTGCAATAAATGCTCTCAAGTCTTCACCCTCTAAACCAATCTCCTTACCCAGCCGAATCAATCTTTCCAAATCCATCTTTCCTTATTCCACTTGAAAGCCAGCACCGGAAAAGGGTCCCCTGTTTTGGGCGCCACACTATTGTTGGAGGAAGGTTTGTGTCTCAACAAAAGTGATTAGACCTCCTGGAGTGTTTTTACGGCTAAAAGGAATCATGAACATGAAACAGAAGATGGAAATTAATACAACAGGCAATAGTTTAATAGGAATTATATTTATTTACCAATATTAAAAAAAAAACATTCTAATCATAAATTTCCAATAGATATTATTGCACTCCTTATTAACAAGTCAGCCAAACAAATTACTATAAAAAAAAAATTCTAATTCAAATATCAAAAAAATATTAAAAGGTTTAAATTGCACTTAGTACAGTACAGCCAAACAAATTACTTTAAATTCCTTATCTAGGATTAGTACAGTAGTAACCACAGTATCTTTACTTAATGACAATCATGGGTGACTAATGTGCACTCGAGCCATTTAATACGTAACAGACAGAAAATTTAAATATTTACTCCCTTAATAATGAACGAATAGTTTCAGCACACCAGCTCTAGCCTAACTCCTTCAAAACCTGCATACAAATATTGCATACCTAATTCAACCTTGAGCGATTAGGCCTATTCCCAGAATCAATCTTTATTTATTCCAGCCTAGCCTTAGGGTACAAGTCACGCTAAAAAATAAACTTAGCCTAACTACTGGAATACCCAACATGACGAACACAGTTAAACATTTTCTAAAAAAAATGTGTACCAAACATGACTAGCTTGAGAGTAATGCACTGCACATATGGATAGCCCTACCCTGGCTAAGTTCAAGGACACCACAGACTAGGATTTACAGGTAGCCTATCCTGGCTAGCTATGGAGAACAGACTAAGACTTTACAGGTAGCTATCCTGGCTAGCTATGGAGAACAGAGACACGGAGTTACAGGTATGTGCAAGCTACCCTATAGGTATTTGTAGAAAACTCATACCCTGCCACTAATTCTTCACACACAAATCATGTTAATTACAGGCAAGTGATACAACAACCTTGCTTAGGCTATAAAATGAGGCCTAAGTTTTAAACAAACCAGACTGTCTTTCCTATGACAGCTCCAACCTGGCCGCTTACTACTCACAAATAGTGTATTTGCACACAAAAAAACCACCATTAAACTTTACCTGATTAACATCACTACTGGCCTATTTATATTGAAATCCCCTTTCATTCTTACATCAAATATATAACTCACGTAAGTACTCGTAACACCAGCTCACACAGAGTTATGTAGACCTACTCTCTTGCACCTTTTCCTCCCTTCCTAACACCTCTAGTGTCCGTCTCTGTCTCACCAGTCCGCGAACATTTTCTTCTTCTTATATAGAGGTTGCGACTTTCTGGAATGGTCTGGTTCAGCAGATCCCTCCCACTGCAAACAGTCCTTCGGTACTTCTGTATAAAAAACAGGCATATTCCTGTTCTT